>NW_025920103.1:839885-907570 GCF_902686445.1 Sciurus carolinensis
TTGATTTTTGTTAATTTAAATTTATATTTAAGCTATATTTATGGCCAGTTGAATTGCACAGCTTTGGAGTTACCACCATATGTGAGGCTGTGATTTAGAATTTGGAAAGTCACCATTTTTAGAGGGAAATGATTGTGAAATTGTAGTGGATACTGAAGTTCAACAGCTTAGGAAAGAGAATTGCCTAAAAACACTGAAAAAGTTGTCTTTCAAAAAAAGTGTAAGATTATATTGTAAGGGGTAAGATGAAGGGCCAAAATACAGAGGACTGAGAATGCAGCAGAATATTGAAACAATTGATTCGGCTTGTCCATTTGAAAGCCTCACATGGTAGGAGGATATGAGTTGACTTCTAAATGTGATTGGGGCTGTAAATTTCTTACATTAGGTTTAGGATTAGCATGTTTTTAATTACTTCATGGTAGGAGAGGTTTGGAGGAGCTGCAGTAGTAGTGGGAGTGCTCACATTCCTATGGTTTAGGTGAGCTGAAGGACACTGGGTAGTTTTACCTGTTATTTTCTATGATCTTCATCTAGAAACAGAGATTGGGAGTGAGAATCAGTAGTCTGTCATTTAATTTCCTCACTTATAAGTGGAAATTAAAATAATATTTATTACTTAACATAGTTTTGGTTATAAAGCTTTAATATGCTTTCTGTTCTTTAAAAATCAACTATGAAATTGACTGTATGCTTATGTGGGGGATATGGAGATATACAGCACCTCTGACTTTTTTCAGTTTTGCAATGACCTAAAACCTCTCTAAAAGCAGGCTATTCAAAAAACTGGAAAGTGATATATAAACTTTAATTATAGGGAGGTGGACTCAGACTTGGAGGGGCAGAAATTTGACTTTTTTAGTTTTAGGTGCAGACTAACTACCTTTTTATTTTATGGGAAAGATAAGATCCTTTCTAAATTAAATACAAGAAAAAGTCCTTTGTGTACTGCTGGTTTCTATATTGTTATTTTCCTAGTTGAGGTTTGACTTTGTTTAAAGATTGAGGCTACATTTTTTAAGTAGTTGTATCATCTTATTATGATTTTTTAAATAAAAGAGCTAAATACTTATTCTTGATTATGAGACCATATCCTATTTAAATTCAATTTTCTTAGGAGAGGTTTACAATCCTGATGATGGCAGAATGGGGCTATTTGAATACAAGGTGGGAACTTGCGATGAGTGGCTATATAGATTAGAAAACTCATTGGATTCCCCAAATTTTATTTTCTGCTTCCTCTCAGAAGTTATAACACTAGGGAGTTTGAAAGATTAACTTATCATTAATATCTCAAAGGTACTAGGAGATATGTTGTTAGAAGAAAAGAGCAAGTAACTGATGTATTTACAGAACAGAGTTGTTTATTAATAAAATATGTTGAAAAGGAATTTTTTAAGTCATCTTCATAAACTTCAGGTAAGATTCAATATAAGGTTGTAAAGGTGGGAGCAGGGAGGAATTTAATATAATGCTTTGTTCTCTTACTTTCACACAAATTCACAATGACAGTTAGGGACTTTAGAGAAAAAGACCATGATGATAGATAGCTATGAGCCAGTTTGCTTTGCTGAGAGAAGGCCATAGACTGCACCTCTGACTTTGCTCCCTTGTATATGAGTGATTTGGCTGAGAACTTGAGAGAACTAGAGAAAGGCTGTAAGTGACTAGTCACAAAATCTACCACTACTTTTACCAAAACAATTCAGAAATGTATGTTCTATTGGCAGATCATATATATTTTTATATGAGGGATAGTGCTTTTCATTTCTAAATTTCTTTCTCTTTTTCTTTTTAGTTTGAAAAAGTTTCCCAAAAACTAAGAAACTCAGGCACAACTGTAGAAAAAAAAGCAAAGATTAATGAACTTCAAGAATAGTTACAAGCATTTAAATCTCAGGTATAATGCCATCCTGGGTGGTTTTGTTATGGAAACAGATCAGGAAGACAAATGTTATGTTGTATCTTCATAGCATCAAAATGTTTGAACTTGAATTTTAGTTATATGTTTTCATAGTATTGCTTTTATGAATTTCTGTTCTTTTTTTCATTTATTTTACTTTTTAATTTTATTCCTACTCATAATTTTAGTAATATGTACCCTTTAGGAATCACCCAGTTTCCTTGTGCATTATTTGGTTTTGTTTCTAATGTCACATACTTCCTAAGTAATGTTTTGTAGTTAAGTATAAAGGTTAAGAAATTATTGTGCTCTTAGATTTGTCATTCATCACTGACCTTCATCTTATCACAAGAAATAATTGCTAAAGCTATTTATTTCTCAAAAACTTCAGCCTACGGTAATCTTTCAGTTAATGGTAATCTCTATCACAATGAGACATTTCAATTTCCAAAAGTAAACAAGTTTAAAACATGACAAAAAAGAGAGCAAATCTAGATTATGAAGCAGAGAGTTCACATACACACTTTACATTCAAAACATGAGATAGAAAGAAATACATCATTTGCATGCTTTGTATGGATGAAAACAAAGAGACAGAATATTCAAAGTTAAATGTCTTCCTGTAGGTTTATATATAGAATGATGAGCAAATAAGTGTACTTTAGCTATTTTTCTTTAATCCTGATTTATGGTTATGTTGAAAGAGTCTTAGTATACTATTTTCTATATTATTGGACTTTTTTTCTTTTAAATACTTATTGAATAGTTTTGTTACAAGGGCTGTGTGAAGATACCTTAGGAGATAGCAATCTAATGGATTTTAACTTTTTAAAATAAAATTGAATACTGTTTACAGAAGACTTTTTCTAATTGATTCTTTTTATTTCTACAAGGAGAAAATATCACATTCCTCAAATTTTCCTGTTTTGGAACCTTATCTTTTGCATTTTTTAAGAAAAATATTTCTTTTGCTTGTAGGCAATGACTGAAATATATGTGACATTTTCCCTGGCCTTGACTAATATAAATTTAAGAATTTTTTTTTCTCATTTTCCCAGTTGATGAATTATTTGCAAACCTAGCCTGGAAAGTTTCATTTTAGAAAACATGTATCCATTATCTTTGGATAAATTATTTTTGCATAATACTTTTGTATAAAATGGGAATAAATTCATGTTTTGAAACAAATCAAGTAATCTCCTCAGTTATATGTAATAATGATCTGTGTTTATGGCTATTGAGGAAGCCTGAAATTAATCAGACACCATATTCATTTTTTGAAAAACAACTAACAGATTTTTCTTTGAATATTTGTTTGTAGTTCTCGTTCATTTGCCTTAAGACTCTTTGATCACTCTCTCTCTCTCTGCACTTAGATTGAACCAAGTGTTGATTTACCATTAATCAACATCCCCAGTTTCTCTTTTTTTCACTTTTTATTTTGAGACAACTTGTCAGTAAACTGCTGAGATTGCCTTTAAAATTGTGATCCTCCAGAATTAGCCTATTGGGTTGCTGGGATTATAGGAATGTGCTACTGTGTCCAGTCTAAGATATTTGTCTTTAAATAAATTATGCTCTTTTATCTGTGATTTCCTTCATTTGCTCCTTTAGTCACTTAACAAACTACCAAACACTGTTAGTCATTGGGAATATAGATCTGAGTCAGATAGTCAATGTGTTAGTGTCTGGCCTCCTGAATCATATATTCAAATGAATTGTACTGTCATGAACTTTTCTAGAGCACAGAATCAACTGTATCTTTAAAATACTAGGGAGCTAACTACAAATGCACATGAGTGTGTGTACATGTTGTAGGAATTCATGGCATTCACTGGGCAGACAGTCTGGTTCTTAATCACAGCAACCCAGGCAGCAATGAGTTGATTCTTCTTTAGACTTCATGTTTTTAATAAGACATTCTGCTTGATTTGTAGTCTTTTATAATACTATTTTTGTTTGTGCTGGTGTCATGTCACTGATTTCACATTTTTATGTTTGATCTATTTTCCAAAAATGTATCATAAATCTTATAATTAATATTTCTTAAAAGTGCACAATTTGCAAGGTATTTCTCATATATATTGTGGGGACTTAGAATTGTAGTTAACAATTTCAATAAATTAGCCACATTGCAAAAACTTACTTGAGGTTTCCCCAGCCTGAATCCTGCATCCCTCCATCATTCTCCACCATCCCCAAATACCTCTCACCTCTGGCTCCCAGTCCCATTGTTCTTCCTTCCTTCTTTCCTTCCTCCCACGCTGGCCTGGTCCATCCCTACTCCATCCCTGCTCCTGGCCCACCATGCTGGGTGTCTGTTGACCACTTTTGTTAGACCCTCCAGCCAGCCTTCTGCCCACTCCACCATGATGGTGGTGCCCTAGCTCAAGCCTGCACCAAGCTTGACTCTCAGTCCTGCTGGAATATGCAGGGGCAACCAGAGTCCAGGTCAACTCCCAGGCCTCTGGCTAGGTACTTGTGGCATCCTGGGGATCATGAAGCATGCAGCCTTTTACTCTCTGGTCACCACTCTGACAGAATGTGCACAATTTTGCTGGACTCCAGAGTAAGACCCCAAAAAGTCACATAGGGAGCCTTCCCTTTCACTGCTTGCTGATAGGCCTATTGCACTCTAGGCAAGTATCTGAATCTTCCCTATCATCAAAGTTCTCTGAATTTTCTGATGCGGTTTTTTTTTCATGGATTCCCCTAGCCCTATGGACACCATCATGGCAAAATAGACAATTGAGAAGGTCACCCAGGAATCCAGGTGCAGTATTTAAAATGAGTAGCCATGAGACTTTTCCAGACCTCACCAGTTCGGTTACTATGGACCATAGCTACCATAAGTCACCAACTCCCTGTCTACAGAACATCTCCAACTCCCAGGCAGTGGACAGTTTTGGGAACAACAAGGCAGGTGGCTCCCTGACTGGAAGATGGAAATAGAAGGACAGAGATTCTTAGCTAAAGTGATTCTTCACGGCCCCTGCTGAGGTGGATACTGAGAAAAGTAGTGGATTTGTGAACATCTTGGGAAGTGACTTAAAGATGACTGTGTTGTTCCCCCAGGAAAGGAAAGCCTCATTTCCACTTCATTGGTCAAGATCTTGGATAAGAAAGAGGAACAGTACCTCCTAATGTTCAGCAAGTTCCAGCAGCCCTTCTTCTCTTCATCCATTCCCTGAAGTGGGACCAGATCCATTCTCAAAAGGCTATAGCAGACACAGGACAGGGACATGTGTGTCCAAAATAAGCACAGGAAGAGCATAACATCGACTGAGGGGAAAGGTACACCTGGGAGCAATAGAAGTCAACCTAACATCAGCTGGAAAACCTAGAGGTGATGGCTAAAGAGAGCTGCTCTTGGAACTATGCTTTCTCACTGCTTTGCTTTGCTTTGGGAAGATATCTTTTTCCTTAAAGGAATTAAGTGAGTGAGTCTGTGCTGAATAAATATCCTAATATCTTTTGATGTCACACAGGAGCCACAGTATTTAAAAATTAGCTTTACTGTTTCATTGTAGGTCCAGTCACAATTCTAATGAAACAGTTTTATAGTTTTGTGCTGAGTTTTAGTATGGTTTTATTATTAAAATTACTTGAACATGAGACTAGAATAAATTTTGATGGATATTCTGAAGCCATGCTGTGTAGAATTGGGTTTAGGAGGTGGTGTTCTCACCTTTTCCATGGTTTTATGTAAATTTTTAATTGGTTTTTCAAGGTGTGTATCACTTAACAACACCTATTTGAAAACTTCACATTTAAAGAAGGCAATCAGAGATATTAAGCATGCAAAGTCTTTGTTGTGCTTATAACCAATCAAAAGAAAATATTTTGTATTTTATAAATATTTAGTGTCTGTTATTCCTGGACAATAACTCTCATAACATCTTTATTTTTTCTTTAAAATCTTCTGTTTTTTAAATTCAGGTTTCAACCATATCAGTTCTATAATTTTGCATTTTAGCAGAGATTTCTTATGTTTCAAACTCTGTTGATGAGGGGCACTATTTATTTTGAGAATCATCACTCAGGGATGGCTTTCTAATTCTGTGTGTAAATTGTGGTGCTTTGCTGCTGCTGGTGTGGTGGAAGAAAGTCTTTCCTCATTGGTCATGTGTATGACAAGCAAAATCAGCATGCATGTTATCTGCTATTCATTACAAGCAATAGGAGAGAGCCATGAATTTGCAAAGGAATTCATGTCCTTCTTGCTGTTTGGTATATTATTTTGAAGTTCAAGGGTCAATAGATTTATATTTGCAGATCATAAGCAATGAAAACATTTTTTTAGTGTCTGTTTAATGAATTTATATTTTTATTTCAAACAACTTTCTGCAGTTTGTGCCCTACACAAAGTTCATAGCATTTTCCAAAACTCAGCTTTGAAACTTTGTACAATTCTTGTCTTGCAACATGAAGCACATATCAAGAAGTTATTATGCACGGAAAATTGTGCTCCTTACATCACTATCAGGCACTTGTTTTATCCATCAAATTCACTTTCTTGGAGCATCTTTGTGGCAGGGTGTGATACTCACCTGCAGTCTGCATCCTCCAGGACCTGCTATAAATACCCTGGGCTCACAGAGAGCCTTTTGTCTGAGAGGCACCAGTCACTTCAAGAGGTTGAACCTTTATCTCAAGGCAGATTGTCCAGATATTTGTAAATTTAAAGGTAAGTTGAAGGGTACCTTGGAAACTCAGGCCAAGAAAATTTCTGGGGGTGGTCTAATTGTAGGGTAGCAGAAAATATAGTGGGACCTTGGATGTGGAGTGTGAACAGGACAGCTCTTCTTGCTGGCTAGCTGCCTCCTGATTTCCATCACACATGCTAAATGACTGAGTCATTCACTTCTTTCCTCACTAGGGAGCACAGAATTCACCCACCTCCACTTAGAATAGAAGTCCAACATCACAGGTTTCAGTTGTCACCTGTTTGAGCACTGTAGGAAAGGAGGAGCACCCCACAAGAATTTGTGTGGTGTTTCTCAACTCAACCATCACCTAACCTAGCAAGTTGCACTGGAGGCACCCAAGTCCTACGTCTGAAGCTGTCAATAGACATAATTCTGAGTGACTGTGAGGGCCCTAGGCCAGTTTCCTGAGTGAACAATATAGTGGGTGAACCCAGGCTTGGAAGAGCTATGTGCAAGGTCAAAGCCACTTTGTCTAGTATCTTCCTGGGTGCTCCTTGACTGAGCAATTAGACATGGTCCTGTGGCTTCCTTGGCCACTAGACCTGGTGGGGACCAACAGCCTGCCTCAGAACCAGTTTCACCAGGCTGCCAGCTTGCCTGGTGTTAAGGAACCATGGCAGTGCCACCTAGCAAGCCTGGAGGGTAGTGTGGGCTGTCAGTTTTCAGGGGGATCCCCTGATCAGGAAGGAGCTGGACCTCTCATTGGCCAGATGGGACATGCACCCAACACACCCTCACTCCCCTTTCAGTGGGTGAATAAGTCAGGATCGCATTTCTTGAGAACACCAGACCCCTGGGGTTGCCTACCACGGTCTTCCCTCCTAACATCACAGCTGAGCTGGCACTTGCTGAGTGTTTGTCAGAGAGGGCCAGGACCAAAAGCATCCGTGGTTGCCATGGGTATCGTGACACCATACTGCTGTCAGTCTGCCTCTCTGTGACATCACCAAGGATTTGCACGCACTTATCAGGACCCATGGCTCCCAAGACCTAGGAAGAGTCCTGGGGAGAAAAAACAAGTGCACTATCCTGAAGTAGCCTGGAATCTCCACATCCTTCAATCTCAACTGGCTGGATGCCAACCTGTTCTACTTTGAATATATAGTTGTCTCTTGATTTGCTGTCATTTCACAGGAGCATTGTTTACAAATGTAGGCATTTCTTTGAGAGGGAGCAAAACCAGTGTAGCAAGATTTTGGATGGAAGTTAATGATGGAATGCTCATCGGAAGTGACTTTCTGGAAGCTAATCTTAGTGCAATGATTGCTGAGAGGAGTACAGTAAACAGGACCTCAGGAAGCTTCTAAATTAGGTGGGTTTTGTTTTTTTTTAAAATCTACCAGCATATGTTTGGCCTAGGGTCACATATCCACTGAACCAACACCTCTTCCCTTTGAATATTTGTATTTACAGACAGGGTCTCACTAAGTTGCTTATCCCCTCTGAAATTTAGGGATTCTGGCTTTGTACTGGAGAACCTCCTGACTTAGCCTCCCCCATCCCTGAGATGACAGGTGAGATTCAGTACCTCCTCTGGCTCTTTCATTTTGGCCATTTACATGCTCATTAGTATTTTTAAAACAGAACATCAAGGAGGAGGAGGTCCAATGGGAACAAAATGAATTGATTGTGGTTGGGATGGCTTGGCATTCAGGTTTGTTTTACCCCAACAGTCTTCTTATATAATAACAATTTTAGCTTATAATATGTCTCAGATGTCCTTGCTTATCCTCCCACTTCAGGCCACCATGGATCACTGAGGAGAATTTTCTGGTCAGAGTTCATCCACAAACCTTTTCTTGATTCCAAACAGAAGGACAAATCTTTCTCTGGTGACACTCTCAAGGACTGTGGGATTTGATATACAACTACACTTTCTGGAAATTCTGTTTGCAAATATGAAATGAAAAATTTGTTGGAAAGTGTTTGGTTTTGTCTTCACATGAATTTCTTTTTCTGTATCTATTTTCATCATGTTTATTTACCCTTAATTCTATCAAAATGATTTCTTTGTCATCTTGGGTTGCAATAACAAATGCCTTAGATCACGTGTCTTAGGCAACAGGAATTTATTTTTATAGTTCTGGAGGATGCAAGGTCAAAGGTCAAAGCACCACCAGGTTTATTGTCTGGTGAGGACTCCCTTGTTGAGTTTCATACTGACACTCTTTCATTATGTCTCAGGTGATCCTTCCTCAGCATAAACATTAAAATATAAAGAGGAATTCTAGAACACTTCTTAAGAAACTGCCAATCTTTTTAATTAGACCCATACTTAAAACCTCTCTTATATAAATTATGTCCTAGAAATCCTATATCCTGATCTAAATTATGCCCTATAATTTTTATATCCACTTACATTTAGGATTATTGGGGGAAACAAGTCAATCCGTAGAATAAGTTACTCTATTGATTGTTCAATGTGAAAATAATCTTTCTTTCCTGTGGTAAATTCCATTTGATCTTCACTTCTAAGCATTTTGTTGCATATTGTGTTTAGTATATTTTTAGACATTCTGTCAAATTTTAAGAACATTTACCTGTATTTTTAGTTTTCTTGGGATATCTTTGATTTTGGCATTAGGGAGTTACTACCTTATACTGATTTGGGACGCATTCTGCTTCATTAGTTTTTTTTCTTTGAAGATTTTGAAAAGTATTAATTATATTTTGTGATTGTTTATTCACCATAAAATAGTTGGGACATGGGCTTGAGAAAATATTTATGCTACCAATCCATCCTCTGTGCTTTTATGTCTTGTCTGTCCTATTTCTTTTTTTTTTCAGTAAGTATCTTAATAGGAATTTTGTCCCTTCCATCTTATTTTATACTTTGTTAGAAATATTTTTCAGAGTATTCCTTTTTTTCAAGTTTTTATTAACATAAGTCTGTGGTGACAATCTCTCCTGATTCTAGTAATTTCGTGTATTGTTTTTCAAAAATCATTCTTGTTAAAGGTTTGAACTTTTCTTCAGCAAACCAAGTTTTATTTGATTTTCTCTTTATACTTTTATAATATTTATTTTTGTTCTCAAAGTTCTTTCTCTTTTAGATTCTGCATGCTTTCTTCCTTTCACCTATTTCTTATGGTGGAAGTTTAGGTTATTGATTTGATATTCCTTTTTTTAATATAGGAATTCATAGAATCCATTTTCATTTAAGCACTGCTTTTGTTTAAAAAATGAGCACTGAATTCATTTTAAACATCATGCCATAAATTTTGTGTGCTCTTTGGTTTTGTCTTTGTTTCATTCATCTTAAAATATGTTTAATTGATGATATGAATTGTTTTCAAACTATTGGTTATTTTAAAATGGTTGTAGGATTTGACATATTTTAATATCAGTACTATTCATTTGATGGATCTTATTCTTTTAGATACTAAAATTGTATTATTTAGATTCCTTTAAATTTATCGAGTCCTATTTGTTGATGCAACACATTCTCCAGCATAAGAAATATTCCAAGCAGACTTGAGAAAAATATGCATTCTGCTTTGTTAAGGTGGAATTATCTACATATAACCTCTTTGGCATAGTTCTTACAGTGTGGCATGAGTCTACTTCTCTATTGATATGAGGTCAATTATTCCATACGGTACTGAAATTGAGAGTTTTTTACCTACCTCTAAAGTTTCATTTTGGTTTTCTTTGTAGTCAATAATTGTATAGAAATTTCATGAAGGGATTAGAATGAATGGTCCTTCCACATTTTATGTACAGTCTCTCTCTCTCTTGTGTGTGTGTGTGTGTGTGTGTGTGTGTGTGTGTTGGTAGAATTTCAATAAATTTCTTATTAGCCTTAACTTTCTGATTTTGTACAGCCTCAAATTTAGCTAAGTTTAGATCTTGAGGCCTTGTCATATCTTTCTTTCTTTTCACTAAAAAATATGTAAGATCTTTTTAAAGAAAACTATTCTGCATTCTTTTTAATATTTGTATCATTCATATATTTTTCAATTTGGTTTCTCATCATGCAATATTTTAACAATTTTATTACCCAAAATATATTGTCCATAACAGTTTCTAGTTTTTGAGTACTAAACTAAAAGTCTAAACTCTGTCAATTTTACCAATAAATGAGATATTTTCCTCTTCTACAGTACTTAGAACCTTTTTTTCTTATTTTATCTGTGTATAATTTCAGTTTATGTCTGAAGCAAAGCATAGTGTATCTTTAAGATTTGATATTTATTACATTTTATAATACTTAATCACTTCTATTAACTGAAATATCCAACTTGAAAAATTACTGTGTAATTTGTGTGTAAATAGCAGTCCTGTATTCAAGTTCATTCTGTTGATGTCATTGCTGTCATCACACTCCTGCAATAATGGATGTATTTTAATAATTAACAGGGCTAGTTTTTCAATATAAAATATCTTTTAAAATTATTTCCTGTGTAGTTTCTCATGTTCATTCTTCTATTTGTATTGAAATAACTTTCTTTTTCATATCTAATCACCAACAAATTGGAAATAATTGAAATTATTTTGATAATTGATGGTGATTTGAAATCTTGACCTTATTGAATATCATTTCCCAAGAATAATGATGCCTACATATATTCTGTAGGCATATAAATGTTAGATCTTCCTTTGTAACTGAGTTTTAAAGTTTCTTCTTAATACACTGTGAATATTTATTAAAAGATTAAAGCATTGTATTTTCACTATGCATTTTAAAATGTAAATTTTGTTGCTTTAAATTTCTCCCACAAGTATGTTATCATAGTTTAGATTAGACTAAGCAGCCTACCAGGATTGACTAGAATAGTTATTTTATAATATGACATTCATTTATACATACAATAGGGTAGATGTAATCTGTATGGGAGATGCATATAACTCACACAGATGGGGGCTTCCCAAGGCTCAGCTAAGAATTTACTGCTACTTAGGAATAAGGAAATGTGGTAGATAGGAAATATTGGCAAATCCAGGCTTTGAAATAAATCCTCTGGTAGGTTCAGAAAAGCCATCAGAAATGTGGTTGTCTTATGAGAATGAAGAGGTTAAATTAGTGTCTTCAGGAATGAAAATGGATGAACAGAATTCTGAGACAGACTCAGAGCTTGCTTTTCCTTTGAATCATCTACAAAATTATAAGGTCAAGTGAGAGACAACTAGAAAGGAAAGACACCTGAGGACAGAGTAAATTTTCCTAAAATCTCCCTGAACTTCGGAGACAAAGATGAGAGTTCAGGTGAGGGATCAACCCCATAAAATAAATAAACAGATACTGATCTGAAAAACAAGAAAGACTAAACCAGAGTTTCAAGAATGAGCAATAGTGTCTCTCTCTCTCTTTTTCTCTCAAACTTAATGAATCAAAAAATTTTAGAATACACACACACACTCATACATGTACAAATATATATATATATATATATGAGTATATATATATATAAGTATATATATATATACACACAAAATGCATGTTTAAATTTTCTGAGAAGTTCATCATTCTGCAATTTTTGTAGAGGCTAATATTTTCCATATGGATGTCATATTTAAAAAAATATTACTATACCTGTCATATACCAGACAAGTACTCTGATATTGATTTTAGAAACTAATGTGAAAGTAACATAATATATTTTATGCCTTTGTATTTGAAAATGTTTCACAAATGAGTTGTAGAAAATGTTAAAGAAAAATGGCATGTGGGATTTTCTTAAAACCAGAACCACTGTTTCTCAAAATAATGCCAATAATGCAGTAAGTAAGAAGGCATACAAGTGACAGATAATTATACTATATTTTCTGCACAAAGTTCATATTGATAATGTTTAATCTTCATACAAATCAATAACTAAAAACAATATTGCAATAGACAGAAGAAACACCTAAAAGTTAAAGCAGTCAGTTTATTCAAATGAATACCAAAATACTTAATAAGCTTAAGAAAATAGCCAAATAAACTATTTATAAAGGAAGTGAAAATTAAAGCTATGAGATAGCAAAACTGCACCTATCAGGATGACTAATATGAAAAAATAAAATATATTAAATATTGTTTATGATATCAGTGCAGTATGTACTCTCATGTGATACTGGTACAACCACTATGGAAAATTATGTGGTGTACTTAAAACTATATCTCATGAACTATACATTGCATTGCAAGTAAATATCTTTCAAATATAAATAGGTATATATCTTTCATCTTCTTAAAAATTGGTATAAATAATAGGATTATTTATTATAATATAAAAACTATAAATTACTCAAAAATGCCCATGGATAATAGACTGGATAAATATATGTATAAGTATAATGTACATTTTCTCAGGGAAATATGTTTTATGTTCATTGTTAATAATAATAATGTATGGTATGATTAAAATTACTAAGGGATTACATTTCAAATATCTCTGCCAAAATACAGGAAATGGGATGATGGATTTGTAAATTAGAGAGATTTAGCATTATGCATTATATGCATATATCAAAACATCACACTGTAGTTCATAAATGCAATGAAATAATGAGGTAACCAGGCAAAGACAAAGCAAGAATATTCAGACAAGAAAGAATTGGGTTACAAGAGCCTTAACACAATAAGGAAATTAATCACATACAGGATTAATTGAGTGGTAACTGAAGGTAGGTAGAGAAATGACTGGAGAATGTGGGACAATGGGGCCTGACTTTGGGGTATAAGTTTTGTGTCTGGTGAGTGGAGACAATCTCTCTCTCTCTCTCTCTCTCTCTCTCTCTCTCTCTCTCTCTCTCTCTCCCTTTCCAATAATCATGAGAGCAGCATATCTCTTCCACACAATTCTTGCATGATATTCTGCCTTGCTTCAAGTCCCAAGGAATGCAGCCAAACTTCCATAGACTAATACCTCTGAAACCATGAGCTCTCAAACATTTCCTCCTCTGCAATTATTATGGTTGTGTCTTTTAGTCACAGCAATGAAAAAGTTGACTAAAACAGAAAGAAACTACAGACCAATATACTTGATGAACAAAGATACAAAATTTCTTAAAATGCTGGCAAACTGCATAGGAAAGCACATAAGAAGATCAAGTGCATAGTGATAAAGTGGGTTTTATCCCAGGAATGCAATGTTGGTTCAACATATGGAAATCAGTAAATGTAATACAACACATAAATGGACATCAGGACAAGAATCATGTGGTTATTTCAAGAGATATAGAAAAAGCATTTGAAAAAGTAGAACACACATTTTTAATTCACTAGAGAAACTAAGGATAGAAGGAAACTACCTTAACATTGTAAAGGTTATATATGATAAAGCAAAGGAAGAAATTATACAAAAGGAGAAAAATTGAAAGCATTTTCTCTAAAAACAGGAAGAGAAAGCATGCCCAATTTTTCCACTATTATTCTGCAGAGTCCTTGAAACTCTAGCCAGGGCAATTAGGCAAAAGAAGGAAATTTAAAACTATATTATAGGAAAAGAAGATTTCTAATTATTTCTGTTTGCTGACTACATGATCCTATATTTAGAAGAAGAAAAAAGCATCCACCACAAAATTTCTAGAGTTTATTAATAAATTGAGCAAAATAGGATACAATGTCAACAGTCATAAATCAATGATATTCTTATCTACAATGATCAATCTGCTGAAAAAATTTAGGAAAATGATACCAATTACAATATCCTCAAAAATAAATAAAATACATGGGAATCAATTTAACAAAGTGGTAAAGAACTTCTACAATGAAAAGTAAAGAACACTAAAGAAGAAAATTGGAGAGGACCTTAGAAGAAATACAAAATAGGTCTGGGGATGTAGTTCAGTGTACAAGTGCCCAGGGGTTCAATCCCCAGTAGCCACCAAATAAGAAACACATGTCATATGAGTTACTAGTTGAAGTTGAGCTATTTATAAAATATCCCAGAAGAGAGTTATTAGAGTAGTAAGAATATAATGCAGGAGTCAAGAGGAAAATTACTTCTGGAAATATAAATTAGAGATAAATGAAGTTAAAAGGGAGATAAATAAAAATATAGAAGTGGTAAAAAATTTTCTTGAGAAAACCTGTAGAAGCAAAGAAGGCCATAAAATATTAGTGTGTAAGAGAAGAATGAAGACAGATGAGTTGAAAACCTTAAATCATTAAAAACTGAGAGGGAACCATGACAGTATAAGATCAGTTCTTGATGAGGCATGTGGTATCCATCACTGACCACTTCTGTGAAGTGACACCCTTCAATATACCCTTGAGACCAGTCACAATTCTACCTTTCCCAAACATGTATTTAGTATTTATTCATTTTAAAATTTTTTAAATGATACATGATGATTGTACACATTTTTGGGACACACATATGATATTTTGATTTATAAAAATATCAGGGTACTTACAAAATCTACCACCTGAAATGTGAATCATGTCTTGTCTTGGGAACATTCAAATTTCTGTTTTATCTTTTGAAATACATAAATTATTGTTGACAATAGTCACCCTCCTATACTAAGAACCATGAGTACTTAATCTCTCCCATATGCTGTGGGAGCACAAATGATAGATTATAATCTTAGTCTAATGACTGAGAAAAAGTTTTCTCAACTGGATCACAAATAGATCAAATTATGAAGGGTTTGTAACAGGTAGATGAGGAGAAGTGCAAATATTCTTTCAGGAAGATGAAAAGGAATTACAGAATGTCCTCAGAAAGACAATATAAATTATTAGAGTCACTGGCAAACATTACTGGAAAATCAGGAAATGCATATTAGGCTGGAGAAAATGTTAAAAAATGGAGATAATGTTAAAAAAAATAGTCAAGGGCCAAATCACATTTGTTTCTTTTCTCTATCTTAGAGATACCAGTAGAAATATTTTAGCAAAAGAAAATCTTTAAATTTTTGAAGCAGTATGCTGATCTGGTGGGGGACATTTGTATTTCCATTGCATAATGTTATTTTGCTGTAGTCTGGAAAGCAAGTTCAATGACAAAAGATTGCACTTAGCAAAATGACTAAGAAAACAGCTCTTCAGGAGAAAGTAGTAGGATTATATACTTGGTACAAGAAAAAATGTAGAAGAGAAAATGATTTCCAATTTATTAGGACTTGAAAGAGGCAGAAAACATACACCTTGTAGGCTATAATTTTTTTTAAAAAATGACATTGAATAAAAATTCTAGAATCCAAGAAATCTCTCCAAGAGAATTATTTTTAAAAGGATTCATTGAATATAAAAAATGCTAGACAAAAGGACTGGTCCTGAGACACACTCCCTAAGCCACCAAAATTATGCATAAGAAGCACTTGGGAAATTGTCTTCCAGCTCTAAAAGGCCAGAGTATTTTATAATGGAAAGTTAATGGAGGAGAACATATATTGCTCACATTGAAACTATGTTGGCTCCAGATGAGAACAGAAGGACAATGCAAAGTTAGGAAATTTGGAGGACAAGTATGGAAGTGTAAGAATAGCTGCTGCTCCTTAACTGGTAGGGAATGTAAAGCACCTTGGTGCTCATGCTCCTGGGACTTTGAATGGAGGGTTGAAATGTACACTTAGGAGTTAAGAGCAATATGTTTTAAACTGTTTTCTCTGTTCTTTTGGAACTGTTATTTGAATAGTTTTCTTAATATCTCCTCTCTTCCATTTTCTGGCTTATTATAAAATTAGGACATCTCATTTTCTTATTAGTGGAAATTGTAACTTTGTGTTTTTAACTTAGAAACTAGATATAAGAAAGTATGAATCAATAAAATAGGGCAAACGTTTCACTTTCCAAATTTACCTTGAGGCAGGAGTTTCAGTGTGAATTATGGATGGGTTAAAATTGAGGTGCTCTTTACAAGTGTAGGCACAGAAGTTGAGAAGAAAATGTGACATTCAACATATACTTTGAATACATTTCCTTAAAGTGAATGCATAAATGACTAAATCAAGAAGGCATGTAGCAAGTTCATTTTTTACCAAATTAAGCAGACCATACTCACTGGCGAATAGTAGAAATTACACAGGTAACTAAGTTACTTGCCATAGATCATCTGGAAACATCAAAGAAAGATGTAAAATAAAATAACTATATATCACCAATAAAAATGTGGAAAAACTAAAATAAATTGGAAAGAAAGTACAAGATTTTATGAAATTATATTGAAGCCAGAATGTATTTTCTTTAAAATTGCACCACTTTCTTTGAATGTCTGATACACTACATTCATTGGAAATTTTATTCATACACATGACTATGTCATCTTCATAATCTTATAAGAGGGTGTTTTATATATGTCTCTTTATTATTAATAGTAAAAATTTAAACTTCTTATTTATTTTTTAGGGCCGAGGACCGAACTCAGGGCCTTGAGTGCAATATGTAAAACATTTTACATATTTTTATTGCAGACATTGAAAAAATACATTTTATCATAGCTTTTTATCTTAGTACCTCATAATAATGTTTCCATTTTTTTGCTGAAGAGTTGTTTAGCACTATTTGTCAGACATCAAAGTAGCACTGATTATTACCATTACCTAAAGGAGAGTAAATATACTAGTACTTTGTATATAACAGAGAAACATGGTTCAAATAATTTTCTCCAAATCATAAACCAGTTAATTTTCTGAAAAATTTGAACTAATTATGTTTTGTAGTGATATATTATTCTCTTTCTAATTTGCATTTCTAGTGTCTAACAATGTTGAATATCTTTTAAAATTTTTATTTGCATTTTTATCTCTTCCTTGAATTGTCTGTTCCAATATTTTGTGAAATTAAAAAATTGTACACTAATTGGGTTACTCCTTATTGAGCTTTGAAGGTTCTACACCTGTCATGCATAAATGTATTATTTGTACATATTTTGCCCTGTGTGTTGTTTGTTTAGAATGTCTTTAAATCTCAGAAATTTTTAATTTTAAGTAGTCTCTTTTTATAGTTTATCTTTCATTTTACATAAATATGTTTTGCCTACTCACATCATTTTTTGCAGTTTTTCTCTATTTCAGGTTAAACTTTCTTTCTGTGATGTCTAGTCAGCTATTAATGACACACACTACACACACTGTATTTTTGTCTTTTGAGGTTTATTTTTATATTTCATTTTTAACATAAGAAGGCAATCACATCTTCTATCTTGAACATATGAAATGTGTATTTTTAATAATTGTTTAGAGTATTTATTAGTTTATCTAATTTGGGTCACTTTTTGTGGATTTATTTTATTGTTCTTTATACATCATTTTTTCCTGATATTTTGGCATTCCTGATAATTTCCAATGGATACTGGAACTGTTAGTTTTTTAATGTTTTATATTGATAAATATTATCTTATTGAAATTATTATTTTGCTAGTTTTATTATTTTATGGTTATTATTCTTTGTAGAAATAGGGATTGACCTCACACTACCATGATGCTACATACCCAGTCCTTCATGTATTTGTTTTGAGATGGGATCTCACCATGTTGCCCATGCTGGACTAGAACTTGGGATCCTCCTGCCTTCACCATCCACATAGCAGAGACTGCACATGCTTGCCACTGCAAAGATAGAAAACAAAATTGATTATACATTGGACACTTTTTTTTTTAACTAGGGATTGCACTCCATGCCTCTGGTTGGATCATTTCAGTAGAAGTCTCTACTCTTACTGACTTGCTGTCCTCAGGAAAACAGGTGGAGGTGTCCATTCCAGGCTGCAGGGAGAAGGTGACGTGTGTGCAGCAAGTCACCATGCTCCCAGCCCTCCTGTTAGCTCAGTGCATCCAGAGAACAGTCCAGGAGGAGAAAGAGCCCACACCTGGCCCACAGCCTCAGCAGGATGTCACTCCTTGCCTTGGACATGGCCCCGCATATGCTGATGAGTGGATACTGCTGTCTATTGTTCCTGCTGCCCTGAGCCAGAGGGTGTGTGGGAAGGGGGCATGAGTGGGAAAAGGGGGCTCAGGCCCAGTGGGAAGTGGAGGGCAGAGGTGCAACACTGGGGATCCCCATGCCAGTTAGCCAATGGGTGGGGTGATGATTGTGGGTTGCTCAGGCATTTTCATGGGTTGGGTAGAGTGTGCATGTATGTTTGTCCCACTCCTCCTGGAGATCATCTCTGACCACTGTCTCCTGTGCCTGTGTGGCTTTGGTCTCCAGGGGAGATATAAATTAATTTTGGGATTTGGAGAAACAATATTAATAAATTAGGGTTAGTGTAGTCATGGAATTGAAGAAGTCAAAAGTAAATACTTACTTATTTTTAGTACCAGGGATTGAACTCAGGGACACTTAATCCTGATCCACATCCCCTGGCCATTTTTATATTTTGAGAGAAAAGGTCTTGCTAAGTTGCTGAGACTGGATTTGAACTCACTTTCTTCCTGCCTCAGGCTCCAGAGTCATGGGGAATATATGTGTGCACTACTGTTTTTCACTCAGAAGGAAATTTTGATAAAGTAGAAAATAATATTTCAACAAAGATTTTGAATATTGGAGCTACTGAATGGTAGTGATAGTTTTAGACCAGTTTGGGCAGTAATTTGGCATTATTGAAACTTGTTAATTGCACATGATCTATACTAACTTGTTAGGTGAAAATAGAAAAGGGATGTAGCCTTCAAGGATTATTTTCTTTTAGGCAGATTGAAATAAAACATTCCATTTTCTATTATATGTACAGAAAATGAAAAGACACACCAGAGGGACAAGTTTGTTTTTATGGCCTTAGGACCTATCCAATGCAACAAGGCATATACATGTAAGATAGCAATACACCATGCAGACAAGCCCCTCAGTTCAATTCAGCAAGTATGAACTGAACACCTATCATGTATATGCTGTTGTGCTTAGAGCTGCTATAAAGACATGTATAAACAGTCCCTGGTAGGCACCCATAACTTAGCTCAAGTACATAAAGGCATATGAAGGCACACAAGGAACACTAAGAAGGCAGCATAAATTTTTGCTAAAGGGAGTTCACTTAATGAAGGACTTTGTGGAGGGGGTGTGATTACACTGGGCTTGGAATCAAAGAATCAGGAGGAATTTTTTTGTAGACAGAGTGAGGAGAGTGTGTGGCAGGGATCAGCTAGAAACAAGACATGGATGTGAACAAGCTTTGTGCATTGGGGAGGTGGAAAAGCTCAGTAAGATGGGAGGATAAATAAAAAGGGAAAGGGAGTGACAGGAAATAAGGAAATGGCCAGTGTCCAAGAGGCACAAGTCTTCACTATTTTTGAAATCACCCTGAAGGCATGGATTGGGAAGGGAGAAGCTGGATCCAGTTAGGGTGTTATCATAATATTACAGGTGAAAGACTGTGAGGATGTGGGACAGGGTTAGAGGAGATGGATCTGAGGGACTAAGGGAATGTCATCAGTGGGAAATGAGGAGTAACTTGGGGTAGGGAGAAAGCCAGAAGTTGAGTATGAGCAAGGTGAGGGACAGAGTAAGCTCATGGGTAAAGAGTTAAGAGTTCATTTGGGACCATGTTGAGTTGAGGAGATTGTAGGACATTTGGGTGAAAGAATTCAGCTGTAACTGGAGAGGAGTGTTTGGAGCTGAAGAGGAGTTAGGAAATCATCAACATATGAGGTGCAGTTAGAACCATGGAAGTGGATAGTGTCACTCTTGGAGAGGGTCTGAAGCCCAGAGAACTAGGGGCTGGGTGGTCAGGGAAGTTATGGGATCAGTGTTGAAAGACAGATAGTCTGGAATTCTGTGGCTCTCTGTGTGTTAGATGAGCTCAGGATAATCAAAGTGATACTCAAAAAGGGAAGATAGGAAGTATCCAAAACCAGATTAAGGGGGAACCTAGATCTCAAGCTAAGGATGCTGTCATTTTTCCTCCATGAATCTGTGACTTTTGAATGAATATGCTGTCTTACAGTGACAATTTGTTGGCAGTGTGCAGAACCAATGGGGAATGGGGACCTGATACAGGTGGACTGGTTTAGGTAGCTCTGTAGGATACCTTCTGTAAAGTAATAGGAGCTGAATGCATGAGGAAAGGAAATGAGGGGATACCCAGCAGCATAAATTCCAGGAAGGTTCAGAGGTCATGACACTGTGCATCATGGCAACTGGGATGTGGGGTGGTGGACAGAACCATGAGCACAGTGATCCCACCTTGTATTAACCTTGTTTGTGGCACCTGAAACATACTTGTACCCTCAGTGTTCATGGAGGGGACAAATGATACAGTTGACAAAAAAAATTATGAAACACTGAATGTAGAAAGATGATTATGAGTTTTAATTTGAACATGGGCATTGGAAGTAGAGATGCCAGTGAAGAGTGAGGGGATGGGATGGAACACACCCAGAGTTGTGCATGACTTCACCCATCAAGTATAGAGGGCCTGAGTACTACAGGAGGAATAAAGATGAGCTGATGCCTTTTAAAGAGTACAGAAAGTTGGCAGAAAGATATGCAAAACACCATAAGATGAGGCAGAACATGCTTAATGTTAAAAAAAAAAAGTTATACTGTTTCCTAAAGATAAGGCAGGGAGAGAAGGTAAAACTGATTTGGGGAAGATGAGGAAAGTATCAATTGAGGAGGTGGTTTTTTGATGGGCAAAGGAAACAAAGAATAGATAAGAAGGCATTGGAGAGCATGATCCTGGAAAAGGCCTGTGGGTAAGTGCCTAGGTGGGTGCATCTGATCAAGGCCAACTCACCTTGTTTGGTCAACATGTGGGCTTTTTACCTGATTCAGTAACTACTTTGAAAATTGAGTGAAGATGAAAAGTGAGACCCTGAAAGGAGGGTCCTTCCCCTTCCAAGTGAATGCCCAGGTGCTTCCTTCCCTGGCAGTCTGCAGGTTCAGGAGCTTCCTATGGCCACTTGTTAAAACAAGCATTCTGGGTAGAGGAAGTGATTCCATAGATTTTGCTTGTGGCTTCTTTCTTTAGCACTTTGCCCTGGTCAACCTTACCTGCCTGAATCCACAAGCACACTGTTCCAGAGATAACTCAAGGCAGGATTTATAGGAATTTTCTTTTAAAAGGATCCAAACTGTTCTTTAAGACCACAGGGTACTTAGGGAGAACAAAGATGCATTAGAGGAGTAGGCAATGTCATTTCACAAAGTTTTTTGCATACATTATAGAAGACATTTCAAACATCTTGCACAAGGAAGTGGATTCTGAGGTATTTTTCCCTTGGACAGCAATTTGCATCATCTTATGTCCAGACAATTGTGGATACTGATTTTAGAAAATGAAAATCTTAATTCTAACTCTTAATTATCACTTAGAAGATCAGAAAGCAATAAGTGTGTGTTTTTGATCTTGTTTGTGAGAAAATTAGCTGTTCTGTGCTTTTGAAAACTGTCCTATTTTTGTTACTGGAATTTTAGCCCAGGGCAATTTATCACTGAGAGCTACATCCCTTCTTCATTATTATTCTTATTGTTATTATTATTATTATTCATAGTATTAGTGGTAGTGGTAGTATTGAGATAGGATCTCACTTAATTGCTCAGGGACCTGCTAAATTTCAGAGATTGGCCTTAATTTTGTAATCCTTCTGCCTCAGTCACCCAGGTTGCTGAGATTACAGGCATGTATGCCACCCTGCCATGCTGAATATTATCTTTTTAGACTTTGACAATCCTTCATTGCACCCTGGACTGGGGAGTATGCCTCTGCTGAGAATAAGAGCCCTGCAGATTTACCAGCCAGGGAAACCTGTTTCTTATCCTCTCTCTTACTTGTGGGTCAGGACTCCTGCTGCCTGTGTGAAAGGGAATGCCAGCGTGGCACTCTCTTGAGAGACTCAGAAGTGTTGGCTCTACATCCAACCTGACAAGAATTGCCCCATACACCTCTCACCATTGCCAGGGTACTGAATTTTCACCAATCCCACATCCAGAGTAAAACTTGGAAAACCCAGCTCAGAGCTTTTTAAGAAGATATGACAGGGTATTTTAACAGCAGACACTAAGCTATTAAAGGGCTGGTCAATAACAGAAGGAGTGAAGAATTAATTTTAAAATATTTATGTGTGCTTTGTGTATTTATAATCTAAGTAGTGTCCACTATAGAAAAACAATTAAGAAAAAAGAAAGAAAGTCCCTTCCTGGGTTCCCATTTGGCCTGTACACTAATTTTTTTTTTTAAATTTGGTATGGGAGGCAAGTCGAAAAAACGTTTCAGACAGAAGTTGCAACAAACTTGAGTTTTCCTCCAGAATATCAATAACTCTTTCCTTTATAAGTAGCTAAAATTTTTAGCAAAAAAGAAAAAATGTTCACAGCCTTGAAGAAATAACATTTCCCAGCTTTCCTAAGATGGTGTGGTCTGCTTCTTGGTCCATGGGAGGGAACCTATGCTGCTCTGTTGATCACATTAGAGTGAGGTGAACCTCTATCAAGAACTATCTATGTGCTTTAGTTCCCAAACCCCAAATGGATTGCTTCTGATCCTGAGTCCACTGCTCTCCAGCATACTCTTCTGGAGTAGCCTTAGTCCCATTGGTCCACTGAGTCCTAAGGACTGCAAGAGTCAAACATGCTCCTCCAGGTGAGTGCTTGAAAATGAATTTGTAAACATAGATCTTCTAAGGATGTCCTTTGTTTCAGTCCTGCAGAGGCTTAAGATGGTGGATTCTGCCTATTATTTGGTAAACATGTTCATTTACAAAGGGTATTCATAGGGATTGGACTGCACACCATTTTAGAGGTAGACATTTCTATTGTGGCACAAATACTGTACTTATGTCAGCTGCTTATAAGTGCAACAATTAGTTCTTGAAGTGTTTAGTATATTTTAGTTTGACTATGAAAATTTGACATTGTTAAGGGAAGTAAAAAACTTAAGTAAAAACATAATAATCTAGTTATTCAATGGACTGGTTTACTTGAAATAAATTCAAAAGTAAAAATAGCAACAGTTTCCCCCTACTGGGATAGAAAAGTTACCTGCATACTTCTAAATCATAATCAAGTTCTTCTTCTGTGACTTTAAAAAAAGAAAGAAAGAAAAAAAGAGTATCCAGGGCATTTGGTTAAAAACAATGAACTGCATATTGTTTGCACAGGGTGCTGCTATTATTGATCTCCCCCTCAAAGGAGAGGTATTATAAACATGCAGGTTAATGATAAACCTACAGCGGGAAACTGAAATACTTCAGATCTTCGCTGCTAGAGGGGAAGATACAGGAACAACATGACAAAAGAGGGGAAGATGTGTCCCTAACAAATCAAGATGCTATTTTTATAGAATTCAATGAAAGCATGGCAGTAGAAATGACAGAAAATGAGTTTAGAATCTACATAATCAAAGTGATCCATGAAGGAAAAAATAAGAGAGCAAATGCAGGCAATGTATGATCACTCCAAAAAGCAGTTAAAAGAGCAAACATAGGAAGGAAAAGAGCACTTCAATAGAGACTGAGATTCTGAAAAAAACACATGAAATGAAAGAAATAAACCAAATTAAAAACTCAATAGAAAGCATCACCAACAGACTAGATCTCAAGGAAGACAGAATCTCAGACAATGAAGACACAATATTTAATCTTGAAAATTAAATTGACAAACAAGGAATATGGTTAATAAATCATGAAGAGAATCTCCAAGAATTATGGGTCATTATTAAAAGACCAAATTTAGAACAGATTCACAAGGCACATTATACTAAAAATACTTCCATACAAAATAAAGATAGGATTTTAAGGGTTGTGATAGAAAATCATCAGATTTTATATATAAGGAGAAACCAACACAGATATCAGCGGATTTATTAACCCAGACTCTAAAAGCAAGAAAAGTCTTGAATAATACATTTCAAGTTCTGAAAGAGCATGGATGCCATCCAAAAATTTTATACACAGCAAAACTAACCTTCAGGTTTGATGATGAAATAAAATATTTCTATGATAAACAAAGGCTAAAAGAGTATACAAATAGAAAGCCTTCAGTAGAGAACACATTTAGGAAAATATTTCATGAGGAGGAAATGAAAAACAATACAAGTCTGAAAATGGAGAAACTACCCTAAAGAAAAAGTCAATCAAAGGACAAACCAAGTCAAGTTAAAAACTGAAAATAAGCCAAAATGACCAGGAATACAAACCATATCACAATAGTAACCCTGAATGTTAATTTCCTAAACTCATTAATCAAAAGACATAAACTGGCAGATTGGATTAAAAAGAGATACGCAACAATATGCTGCCTTCAACAGACTCATCTCATAGAAAAAGGCATCCACAAACTAAAAGTGAAAGGATGGGGAAAAAGCATACCATGTACATGAACTCAGTAAAAAAGCAGGGATTTCCATCCTTATATCAGAGAAAGTGGATGTCAAATCTAAGTCAGAAGGGATAAAGAAGGACATTTCATACAGTTAGCAGAAGTATAAACTAGCAAGCCATAACAATTTTAAATATTTATGCCCAAAACAATGATGCATTCATGTACATCAAACAAACATTTCTAAGTTTGAATAAACAAATAGATGACAACCCAATAATTCTGAGTAACTTTAACATCCTGCTCTCACCACTGGATAGATACCACAAACCAAAACTGAACAAAGAAGCTAGAGAATTAAATAACACCATCAATGATATATACTTAATGGGCATGTATAGAATATTTCATCCATCATTGAGCAAATATACTTTATTCTCAGCGGTTCCTGGATTCTTCTTCAAAATAGACTATATGCTATGCCATGAAGAAGCCATTAGTAAATACAAAAAATAAAAGAGATATTATCTTGTGTTCTATCAGATCTTAATGGAATGCAATTAGAAATCAATGATAAAATTAAAAAAAAAAACTCTTCCTACAACTGGAAGCTGAATAATATGCTATTGAATGATGCAATGATAACAGAAGGCATCAGGAAGGAAATAAAAATTTATAGAGGTGAAAGAAAACAACACATAAAAATCTCTGGGACACTCTGAAAGCAGTACTAAGAGGAACGTTCATTGTGTTGAGCTCATTCATAAAAGGAATAAAAAGTCAACAACTGAATGACCTAACATTATGTCTCAAAAGCCCTAGAAAAAGAAAAACAGATCAATACCCAAAGTAGAAGACAGGAAATAATTAAAATCAGAGCTGAAATAAATGAAATTGAAACAAAGGAAACAATTCAAAAAATTGACAAAACAAAAATTTGGTTCTTTGAAAAAGTAAACAAAATAGGTAAATCCTTAACCATGCTAGCAAAGAAAAGAGAAAAAAACTCAAATTACTAGAATTCATGACAAAAAGAAAATATCATGACAGACACCATTGAAATAATAGTATAATTAGAAGCTATTTTGAAAATGTATACTCCAACAAAATGGAAAATATTGAAGACATTGACATTTTTTAGAAAGAGATGATCCTCCCAAACTGAATCAGGAGGACATACACAATTTAAACAGATCAATTTCAAGCACAAAAAGAGAAGAAGCCATCACAAGCCTGCCAACCAAAGAAACCCAGAACCAGATGCATTCTCAGCCAAATTCTATAAAACTTTCAAAGTAGAACTAATATAAATATTCCTCACAGTATTCTATGATATAGAAAAGGAGGGGAATCCTTCCCAACTCATTCTTTGAAGTTAATATCACTCTGATACCAAAACCAGACAAACACTCATCAAGGAAAGAAAACATTAGCCCAGTATCCCTAATGAACATAGATGCAAAAATCCTTAAAAAATTCCTGGCAAATCATGTACAAAAACATATTAAAAAGACAGTGCAACATGATCAAGTGGAGTTTTAACCAGGGATGGAAGGTTGGTTCAACATCTGGAAATTAATACATAATTCATCACATCAATAGACTTAAAGTTAAGAATCATATGATTATTTCAATAGGTGCTGAAAAAGCATTTAATAAAATACAGCACCCCTTCATGCTCAAAACAGTGGAAAATATAGGGAGAGTAGAAATATACCTCAACATTGTAAAGACTATCTATGCTAAGCCCACAGACAACATCATTCTTAATGGAGAAAAACTGAAAGCATATCCTCTAAAAACTAACAAGGCAGGGATGAACTCTTTCACCACTTCTATTCAAAATCATCTTGAAACACTAGCCAGAGCCAGACTAAAGAAATTACAGGAATATGAATAGGAAAAGAAGAAGTTGAGCTATTACTATTTGCTGATAACATGATTCTATATTCATAGGATCCAAAACCACCACCAGAACACTTTTAAAACTAATAAAAAGTTCAGCAAAGTAGCAGGATTTAAAATCAATGTACAAAAATCTAATGCATTTCCATTCATAAGTGATGTAGTCTCTGAAAGAGAAATTAGGAAAACCACTCCATTCACAATAGCCTCAGAGAGAAAAAAAAAAAGCCCATTTGGAAATCAATCTAACAGAAGAGGTGAAAGACCTGTATAATGGAAACTACAGAACACTAAAAGAAAGAAGTGAATGAAAACCTTAGAAGATGGAAAAATCTCCCATGTTCTTGGATAGGCAGAATTAATATTGTCAAAATGGCCATTCTACCAAAAGCACCATGCAGATTCAATGCAATTCAACTTAAAATCTTAATGACATTCCTTATAGAAATAGAGAAAGAAATCATGACATTCATCTGGAAGCATTAACGATCCAGAATAGTCAAAGTAATCCTGAGCAGAAAGAGTGAAACAGGAGGTGTCATAATACCAGATCTTAAACTATAGTACAGAGCAATAGTAACAAAGATGGCATGGTATTGGCATCAAAATAGACAGGGAGACCAATGGTATAGAAGACACAGAAAGAAACCCACAAAAATACAGCTACCTAATACTATACAGAGGGGCCAAAAACATACAATGGAAAAAAATAGCTTGTTCAACAAATTGTGCTGGGAAAACTGGAAATCCATATGCAGTTAAATGAAATTAAACCTCTATTTCTCACCCTTCATGAAACTCAACTGAGATTTTCTCAGCAAAGGGTACAATCAATAATGTGAAAAGAGAGCCTACAGAGGGGATAAAATCATTTCCACACACACTTCAGATAGAGCACTAATCTCCAAAATTTATAAAGAACTTACAAAACTTTACACCAAAAATACAAAGAACCCAATTAATAAATAGGCCAAGGAGCTGGACAGATACTTTACAGAAGAAGATATTCAGGTGATTAATAAATAGATGAAAAAGTGTTCAACACCTCTAGTAATTAGAGAAATGCGAAGTAAAGCAACTGTAAGATTTCATCTTGTTCCAATTAGAATGACTATTATCAAGATCACAAACAATGATAGATGTTGGTTTGAATGTGGGGGAAAAGGCACACTCATACATTACTGCTGAAGTTACAAACTGGTGCAGTCACTCTGGAAAGTATTATGGATATTGACTCCTCAGAATACTTGAAATAGACCCACCTTTTGATCCAGGTATCCTACACCTCAGTTTATACCCAAAGGACTTCAAGTTAGCATACTACAGTGACACAGTCACATCAATGTTTATAGCAGCTCAATACACAATAGCTAGATTGTGGAACAAAACTATATGCCCCTCAACAGCTGAATGAATAAAGAAACTGTGGTACAAATTCACAATGGAATAATATTTAGCCATAAAGAATAATATTAGGCATTTGCAGATAAATGGATGGAATTGGAGTATACCATGCTAAGTGAAATATGCCAATCCCAAAAAACCAAAGGCTGAATGTTTTCTCTTATAAGTGGATGATGATACATAATAGGGATTAGTGGGATGAGATAAGAATGGAGGAACACTAGATTACATAGAGGGAAATGTGAGGGTGGAGGGGGCAGGGGTATGAAAGTTGTTTAAATGAGACAGGCATCATTATGTTATGTACATGTATGATTACATGAATGGTATTAATCTACAGAGTGCACAGCCATAGAAATAAAAAGTCATACCCCATTTCTCTACAATGAACCAAAATGCAGTCTATAAAAGTAATAAAAAAATGAGGATTTAGTTGCTTTACCTTACAGAACTCTCTGCAAGAAGAGAGCATTATTTATTATTCACTTACATGCTAGAATACTGCAGTAGTATCACTTTCTAACGTGGATATTGGTGATTTTTTTTCTTTGATACCAAAACATTGTTACCCACTCACATTTTATCATTTGGATATGTGAGTATAAGCAGGACAGATCCTAGGGACAGGAATGAAGCAGGGGTAGACACAGTGCAAACTCCCCCTACCTAACCCAGAGTTGTTTCATCCACTTTGCATCCTGTGTCCCCAGTGTGGTTTATTTCAATCTAGTTGCAGTTCTTTGGCTCCCACACCATTTAGCACTTAGCATTTTGCCTATTTATCTGGCAAACTTCAGTAGACTGTGGGCCCTCAAGCCTGGAATTGTATCCTGTTCCCAATGGTGTCTCTCAGCATCTAGCTAGTTGACTGGTAAAAAAATGATGTCAGTAATTATCAGAGACTTTGTAAATGATAACATGCCAAAGAATTCATAAAGAGATGCCAAAAGAAGGTGTTAAAAAAATCAAGTCTCTTTACCCTTTGAGTTGGTCATTTTGCTTGTCAAAATTACATATGATAAGTACCACCTCTGTGCCAGTTGTATGATCTATATGATGAGACTTAGGGTCTCATTGGAAGAATGGTGAGCTAAAGAAATTGTAATTGCTATTTCACTTCTCTGGCTTACTACTGGATTTGTGGTAGGCTACCACATGTGACTATGTCCTGTGAGCAATTGGGTATCTTTTTTTTCCCTGGATCTTATTCCTATCACATGAAATCAAGCTTTGATCACATACTGCAACACATTGATTTTTAACCATTTTAATTTAGGAAAAGAAGCAAAACCTAGTAATTTTAAGTAAAATTAGCCATGAATAAATCTAGTACTTTAAAAAAGTTTTAGCCTGGGCATCCTAATCTTTGGTGAGGAGATAAAAGGCCTCATTTTCTGAAAGGGTCAAGGTTTGAATGGGAGAACTCTGGGAATGAGTAGAGCAGAAAGGACTTATGTGGCTACAGTCAGCTCCTGAGGGCAGGACCCAGAATTTCTGTGGAATTCAGCAAGTATTTGTAAACAATAAATTGCCTCTCTTTTCTCTCCTTATTGGGAATTCTGCCACATGATTGAGATATGGCTTGGTGACATCTGAGGAAATCCTTGGGGAATGACTGGAACTATGCTAATTTTCTTGTCCAATATTCCCAACAATAAATATTGACCATGTCCACGTTTTTCTTTACATTACCAGAATATCTGGGAGTTGGGATGTATATACCCAGAAGATCTGAAAATTAACATTCAGTAACCTGGATGGTGTATTAAAATAAAGATTGAGATTTCTGAGTTCTTAGGTCTTAGATAGGTTCTGACATAAACATTTCATTCATGTGCCTAATAATCCTCTTGGTTCAGGGGTGATACTTTGAGAATCACTGAAGGGCAGTGGTTCCTAGTTTATATTTAGAAAACTGCAAAATAAATTGCATTGTGTGTGGTGAGGGGTGGTATTGGTGATTGGCCCAGGTGTGGTCTACCACTGAGTCACATCCTCAGCCATTTTTGAGACAGTGTCTTGTTAAGTTGCTGAGACAGGCCTTAAACTTGTGATCCTCTTGTCCCAGTCCTGAGTTACTAGGATTACAACCCAGTTCCTGTAACTGTACCTGGCTTTATTACTGCATTTAGAGGCTAATTGAGAATTTCAATTGTAATTTCACCAAATTACACATGATTTTCTCTTGGTGTCATTCAAAAGTCAGCCCTCACCAAAAAAATTAATATAACAGAGTCTGGATGGCTGGTGGGTTATATGGCCTTGGGACTTCTTTTTTGGGTGGATCATGAAGCTAAGAGAAAACAATTTTGCACCTTTTAAATATTATTACTCTTCCAATGAAAAGGATAGTTGAACATAGAAATTTTTAAATGATCAACAAGAAAACATGAGGAAGATTTTCTGAAATGAAATAATGTAATTGATGGATTTTCACTGTTCAGATTATGATTATGTCCCCTCTAAACTTATAAAAGTAATCTCCTTTAAAAGTAGCAAACCTCTTTATATATGCTATTAATGTACTGGCAAAGGAAAAAAATAGACACAGTCTACAACAAACTTTAAGTGATGCTGGTACGTTTCCTTTTGTGATCTTTGCAAAGGTAAGCTGGAAACCTGAGTGTGACAGCTGACAGAGCTGAGGAGATTCTGAACATGACCATTCACGTACATTAATTGTTCATTCATGTACAATCATTATAGCAGGCTATAGCAGATATTAAATAATTCCAAAGAAGGATAAAAGGCACTAGCTGTTCTGCCAGAGATAGGATTTCAAACTGAGATATATTTTAGTAAAGAGATATATGCCAAAGACACTGTGCTAAGTGTTGAATGTCAAAGATCCATATTTAAAAATAAAGTAAAATGTTTTTTACAATTGGATAATTTGGCATTTTGAGCTTATATGTCTGTTCCACTCAAACATTTTAAATAGATATTTTTATCAAATTTGAAGTGCATCCAGTATGGACAGATACATGTTGAAACCCAGTGGAGCTAGTTAAATTTACATTTGAGACTGTTTGCTGAAATTTTAAATTTGATCAATCTGAGCCAGCATATATCTGCAATGCTCCAAAGAAAGGACTATAAGAGATATACAACATGTGAATTAACAGGAGAATAAACAAAGTGCATAGGGACTGAGGGATTCTTTGCATCCAGGGACTGGACAGAATCTGAGGAAGAAGTGCTGCCTGAGATGAGCTGGGAGAATGGACAGGATTCTGATAGAGAGCAAAACATAGTTCAGAATTGAGTAGATCTGCATAGTTTGGATAGGGAAAGCATATTCAGGAAGAGACCTGGTAATAGATAAATTATGAAAAGTAGGTGTGGGCCTTGAATAGTTTCACCTTATTGTATTGTTACAAATTCAAGAGTGATATCCATGTGAAGGAAGAACTCAATAGAAAGTAGAAGGAACAGTAAGATAGAAGAAAATTATTATATTACTTCAAATACTGAAGGGACAGTGGAGATAGGAATCAATTTGGAAGACTTTCAGAAGGAAGAGTGAGAAGAAGTTGAGATTGGTTTGAGGAGTAAGTAGATAGTAAAAATAAAGAAGAGGCAACTTGAGTGGTGAGAAGACTGACAATATTTTATTAACAATACCTAACATGAATTGATGGCTTCCCGTGTGCCAGTCTGGGTCACTCATCATGATTTTTCATTTAATGCTACCAGTAGTTCTATTTTAAAGTTGAGGAAACTAAGGCACAGAGATATTGCCAAGTTTACCCAAGATCACACACTAGTAAGTGGCATAACCTGGTTCAAATTTAGTTTGTATTCTTTTTTTTATTATTTTAAACAAATGGGATACATGTTTCTCTATTTGTACATTGAGTCAAGGCATACCATTTGTGTAATCATAAATTTACATATGGTAATATTTTTTGATTCATTCTGTTATTTTTTCCCTTCCCCCCACCTCTCCCACCCCTCTTTTCCCTCTATACAGTCCTTTCTTCCTCCATTCTTACCACCCTCCTTATCCCTAACCCTAACCCTAATGCTAACACCTCCCACCCCCCATTATATGTCCTCATCCGCTTATAAGTGAGATCATTTGTCCTTTAGTTTTTTGAGATTGGCTTATCTCACTTAGCATGGTATTCCCCAATTTCATCCATTTGCCTGCAAATGCTATAAGTTTATCATTCTTCATGGCAGAGTAATATTCCATTGTACATATATGCCACAGTTTCTTTATGCATTCATCATATGAAGGGCCTCTAGGTTGGTTCCACAATCTGACTATTGTGAATTGAGCAACAATGAACATTGATGTGGCTGTATCTCTGTTGTATGCTGATTTTAAGTCCTTTGGGTATAGGCCAAGAAGTGGGATAGCTGAGTCAAATGGTGGTTCCATTCCAAGCTTTCTGAGGAACCTCCAAACTGCTTTCCAGGGTGGCTGCACTAATTTGCAACCCCACCAGCAATGTATGAGTGTACCTTTTTAGTTTGTATTCTTAACAAGTACTCTCACTGACTAAGAGCACCAGGGAAGAGCAGCTTTCTTGGAAAAGAAGTATTGGCTGGGGACATCTAAAATGGAAATGGTTGTTAGGTACAGATATGGCTAGGGAGAAAAGTAGGCTGAGGATAGAAGTCTGGCCTATGCTGCAGCATAAAAAGACTGTGATCCCCTTCCTCTGCCTCCCATCCCCCCTTCTTCCCCACACACAACACATTGCCTTCAGACAGGAACTGATGTGCCTTTCTATCCAGTGCATTTTCCTTTTGGTTTCTTAAAGTTGCCCAGGTTATCTCAGGCTGACTATCTCAAACATCCTTCTGATGCTACAGGATTGATCTGTCCATCCCTACTCTATAGATTAGATGATGAAGGATAGGAAATGGGAGAGAATAAAGTCCACAGACAAATGGGGTCTGACCTGGAGCACTGAACTCCAGCTTGGCTCGTGGCTTCTGCCATACATGTGTCCCAACAGTAGCTACATTCTGGACCACCTGTTGGATGCCTTTCATTTAACATGATTTGTACTTTTAGTACCCCCATTTCCATGAAATACTCATTATGTAAAGGAAAAGTGGGGGACTGTAGTAAAGAACCAATAATAAGGACTAAGAAACATGTCAAAGTCATGCTAATCAAGAACTGTGACAATTGGGTGTACAGAAATAAAGAATTAGGAGCAGAAGTCAGCGGTCTCTTTAAAACAACAGATAAGAATAGTAAAACCAAAGGGAATTCTTTTGAAAATATCAACAAGGTGGACAAAAGCCCCAAACAAAAGATTAAAATACCCCTAACAATGAAAATTCAAGACCTGCTCTCCTCCATTGTTCCCTCCAAATCAATGAGAATAGTGATTATGAGCATAAATAAAAGTGTGTAAGGTATATGTGAAGAATTTGAAAACCCGTTGAAGTGGATAACATTTTAGAAAAAAATAAAATTTTAAAGCACCTGGAAAGAAGGAGAACCTTAAATATACCAATAACCTTTGAATAAACTGAACGAGTAATTAAGACACCGCTTTAACTCTACTAAAGTTAAAGATGGGAAATTTAGTACAGATAAATTCCAGTCAGAGCTTAAAATTAGGTGTTTCTATTTATTATATCTGACCTTTATGTAATCCAACTTTAACTCTCTTCTCATTTGTAAAATGGAGATAATCAAACTTACTTTGCAGCCGCTAGATATCAAATGAAATGACTGTCTTTGATGAGTAAGAAAGCACAGATGTAAATAAGTTACTGGAATTGTCTGAAAGTGCAAAAATATATTTACTTGTTCTACAAATATTTATTATACTTCTAACAGGTGCCAGGCTCTATAGTTTGATATTTAGTGAAGTTTAATACTTAAACTTACTCTGGGCTAAATAGGAATTAAGCTACAAGACAGTATAGGAAATCATTTTGACACATATCATCTAAGCAATAAAATATCTAGGTGCAGACAGTCAGGTATTAACAGTAGAGCTTTTCTTCAGCTTGTTCAGTTGGGACCACAGATGACAGATTTTCTTCAGACTTGACACTTGTCACTAAAACATATGCCTTTTTATCCTCCCATTTATTATCTTAGTTGCTAGTGATACAGATATTAGTACAAACTAAGTTTTATTTTCTTATGAATCACCATCCTAATAAATTTGATATTATCAATGAAAAATTTTTTAAGGTGCTGGGTTTTAGAGCTCAGTTGTAGAGGGCTTGTCTAGCATATGTGGGACACTTGATTTGATTCTCAGCAGCACATATAAACAAATAAAGGTCTATTGACAACTAAAATAAAAAAAAATTAATTGTGCACAATGAATCTCAATGCATTCTGCTGTCATGTATAACTAAATAAAAACAATAAAAATATTTAAAAAATACTTTTTCAACTCTACAACAGTAACTTCTAAATATTTCAAGATAAGCAATTCACATTTTTAGCTTACTGAGAAACATTTTTGAAATGCTCTGGAAAACTGATGACAAATTCCAAAATGTAGTATTAGAACTTAGAGATTTATGGAGTCTGATTAATTTTTTTCTCAATATTTAAAGCAAATAAGCATTCCTAGATAGCCTAGAACCTTTTGAAAATAGTATTTGAATATGCTTCAGCAACATCTAAATTACATACTCCTTTCTAGTAGCATTTCATATAGAACAATTAAAGACATTTTATGGGCTTTATTCTTTTCTCTAGGTTATCTTGCAATTGCCATCTGTAAATTATTCTGTAAATTGGATTGGCAATTAATTCATCACAGGGGTGATGAGAGAATCAAACTGCTGTGGTCTGATTGGGAATGTAAGGAACCCCATTTTTTCCCAGTGGATTTGTAATAGTTATTTTAATTTTTTTGCTCCCCAAAGTTGCCCATAATGCTTAACAGCAACAAGCCAGTACCAATCCCCAGTGTGGACAGAGTTGATTCTCCAATATTGCTTTCTTTGAGCTCTCAGAAATCCTGAAAACATCTGTCTGCAATTAAGGACTCATTAACAGATCAAGTTTGTCCTTCTGGACTAGTTTACCTGTGTTAAAACAAGGACATTTTGAAACCCTCTATCCATTCAGTTTGCATTGTCATAACATGGATAATCTACATTTATGTTAATGTTTTAAAAACTTTTTTATATATTCAAGTATGAATGAAGATCTGTTACATTAAGTAAATTTTAATGTTTTTGTTTTTATATGCTATTAGCTCTTAAGCATTGAACACTTGTCAGTGAAGAAATTTTCTTAATGTTTTCATTGTAACTAATAAGGATGTAAACATTTTTTATATTTAATCCTGCATATGCTAAACTGTGCAGGTATACACACTAAAACCAGCTGTTCCTTCCTTTGCATTCAGTTTTATGTAAATGATTTATATATTTTTAGTATTAAGAGAAAATATTTGTAAGAAAAAAATTTGCATCAAAAACTCTTTAGTAAAGTTTCATTATTTTTACAAGTAGACAAAATATGAATGCATATTCATATCACTTTTTCCTTTTAACTTTCAATTGTGCAAGAATTGCCTTAGAATATCTTGTCAATTGCAATTAAATAAATGTGATGTCCAAGTAACTTTTTTATGAGTAAACTAAGTCACACTTAAACAATAAGCATTCATAAAAGAAAATTTTCTAAAGAGCATTTTTTAAACTTTAAAGTCATTTAGATATTCATATCTTTTCTTCTCCCTAACATAAATCTGAAATGAAAAGTCACTGGTCCATAGCATCAGACTGCTATACTTTTTAGGTGAGCATATTCTCATTTCAAAAGATTAGCCCTGATTGTTTCTAGAGAAAAATCACATTCACTGATATATTTAGTGTATCAATAGGAGATGTTTCTCTATATACCTGAAAACATAATTAATATTTAAAAATCTAATATTTTGAAAGCCCACTGGTGTTGAATGCAAACAACAAAGAAGCAATTTTTAGTCCTTTTGTGAGGATAGTCACAATTTTTGATGAATCAAAAATGTACTGTAGGACTGGGGAGATAGCTCAGTCGGTAAAGTGTTTGCATTGCAAGCCCAAGTCCCTGGGTTTGATCCCGAGCACCCCCCCAAAAAAACTACTGTACTGTAAAACAAACATTGAACTAAGTAATGAAGGCATTGCTTGTGGAAACTGAGAAATAAAAAACTGCTTTATATTTTACTAAATTGATGGTGACAATGGAAGAAAACCTGTCAAAAAAATCTTCAGGAATCACATCACTGTAGAATTACCTGCAGATACACCAAAGAAATTCTTTTATGCAGTGTAGTTTGAAATGGTGATAAAAGAAACATTTTCTGTTCTGTTAAAAAAAAATCATTATACATTATTTCAGTGTCACCAAACTTCACATGAAGCAGAGATGTTCCAAAGTAGATCAATGAATAGAAAATACTCATTTAAGATTAGGTTAACTGTAATCCTTAACTGAGAAGTTACAGAAACCTACTTGAAATGTGGCTAGCTGATCTAAGACAGGCATTAAATTGCAGAAATTATGAAAAGGCTAAAAAGTGAACTTTATCAAAACATGTTTCTTGAATTTTCAAAAACTAAAATTAGGTTTAGTTAGAAATTCAGATTTTTAATTGGAATCAAGCTTCTCTCTGTTTTGTGGAGGCACAGACTTTAAAGAAAAATTTAAGAACTCCAGTAAGCTGTAATTGCAAAGTAATGGGACTGGCTCCAAAATGCACAAATGGACACACTGGTACTCCCTCATAGGTTAAGTCTTTACTAAAATAAAAGGATCTGGTTCAGGGCAGTGACAATTACTTAAAGTGAAATGTGTGAGCTACAAGAGTTTAAAGGGACCTTTGAGAATGCTTTCCTCCACATGTTTTTAGATCAGGACAGGTTTGCAGAAAATGTTGAGAGTTGCCTAGGGCCACTGAACTTATTGAAGGTAGAACACTGATGGGTGATTAAATTTCATTTCCCTAAGGCCTACTACTGATCCAAAACTAAAAATTATAGGATAAGTGCTGGGGTTATAATAGCTCAGTTGTAGAGTACTTGCTTAGCATGTGTGAGGTACTGGGTTCAGCACCACATATAACCAAATAAGATAGAGGTCCATTAACAACTAAATTAAAAAAAAAACTGTAGGACAAAAGAACACATTAAAAATGCAAGATTCTTATAGAGAAACTAAACTAAGTCAATGGGCAAGAATTTCAACTAAAAATTTTTATTATATTTTTAAAACTAAATGCTGATTGGAAATATTCAAATGACCAGATACCATATTCTTGATATTTTTTCTCCTCAAAATACTTTAACTGCACTCTGTTTCCACTTACTAGAAAGGGAAGAATAAAATTTTTGATTGATTAAAATTTTTTATACAGGGTCAACTGTAGAAATGGAGAATAATGCTCAGAGCACTGACTCATGATGTGTGAGTTTTTATAATAAGTACTTTAGTCAAAATAGGTTCCAAAGGGCAGCAACCCCCCACATTCTTTTAATGTTTGCTTCATCAGTGTTAAAGTGCTATGGCTAAAGTTTTTTAGAACTATAAACCTGAACATTGGTCTCTGCGCATGTCTTTTCTGTGATTGCAAATATTCATTAACTTACATATATGTATCATTTGTACTGTGATATTATTTTTGTGAAATAAATACTTTGTGATGAAAGGTGTTTAGAGAAGGGTATGTTAGTTTTCTTCCATTTACCTGGAATGACTCAAACTTCATTTTTTCCATACAGAAACAAGTTTGGAAATGTATCTTGTTACCTACCCTTAAGTATGGCACTCAAAAAAAAAAAAACTTTAAATACAGCTATATAAAGAAGTACATAGTACATATAATTATTGAGATTGAATTTTGGAGCATGGAATGGGTTTGAAAAATGGTCTCTTGATCTTTTGAATTTTAATCCTAAGATCTCTGTTCTCAGGGTACCTGAAGTGTAACATCAACAGGATTACAATTACCTATAGATTGTGAGATCAGGACCTGATTTTCATTCCAGGCCACGTCCAATCACTGTCAATACACATATGGTAAAACCAGTTTGCTTTTACAAGATCATTTACCTTTCATAACCAGGCACAGCACTGTCAATATCCTGGTTTAGTATTAGTTATGTAAAACAATGCCAGGAAACTGGGTGAAGAGTATACAAAATATATTATTTTACCAACTTCCTGGAAGATCGTAATTATTTTAAAATTGTGTTTTACTTTATTTTATGGTGATTGGTTTTGGCCCCAGGGCTTCCCTCACACTCCCAGTGATCCCTCCACCACTGAGCAACATCCCCAACCCTTTTTACTTTGAGACTTGTCATTAAGCTGCCCAGGCAGGTTTCCCAAGCATGTGGCCCTCCTGCCTTAACCTCCTAGAGTAGCTTATATTATAGGTGTGTACCACCACACCTGGCTCAAAATGTTTTCAAAAGCTAAATGAAAATGTTACTCATAGAAAAGAACAAGAGGAGGAAAACACACAGAAATGCAAAAGAAAACAGGAATGGACTTAGAAGAGAGTTTGGGAGTTACCTGACCAGTGGAGCACATCTGTCAAGGGAATTGTGTCACCCCATGAAAAGGATGAAGGGTTTGTTATAATAACTGCCCAGTGGCCCTTAAGACTAAGGTAATATGCATACTCTAGCATCTAAAGCTAATTTATGGCATCTCTGTGGCAATGAAATATCAGTGCTATTGCACATTAAACTAATATAATAGCTATCCCATGGCCTTTAATATTGAAGTAATCTCTACATGATAGCATCTTATACATTTATTTGCTGTCCTGTGGCCTTTCATATAAATATGGTATCTGTTAAGTGGCATCTAAAACTGATAAAATAGCTGCCTGTGGCATTTCACTATAATATAATATTCATAGTGTAGCAGCTAATGCTAATGTAATATTTTTCCAGTGGACTTAATACTAATATAATCTCCATAGTAGAGCATTTATACTTGATAAAATAGCTGCCCCATGGCCTTTCAGTGTAATATAATATCTATAATATATAATCTAAAACTAATATAATAGCATCTTAAACTATTCTAACAACTGGTCTGTGAGCTTTAATATTAATGTACTGTCTATACTAGAGCATCTAAATTCAATATAATACCTGGCTTTTGGCTTAGTGCTAATATAATATCCATAGTGTAGCATCTAAAACTAATAAAATAACTTCCATGTAGCCTATGATAAGCATATGATATCCATACCATAGCATCTAAAACTAGTATAATAACTTCCCTGAGGTCTTTAACTTTAATAGCAATAATGTGTTCTCAGAAACTAATATAGTAGTTGTCCTGTAACCTTTAATGGTAATATAATATCCATACTACAGCATCAAAAACTGCTGTTATAGCTGCTATGTGGCCCTTCATACTAATATATTATGCATATTGTGACCTCTAAAACTAGTATGATAGCTTCCATATGACCTTCAATACTAATTGAGATGCACTATGGTACCAAAATACTATAATGGATGCTCTGTGATCTTTAATACTAATGATATCGATTCTCTAAAATCTAAAGTTAATAGAATAGGTATTATATTCCTTGGTCTTTAATACTAAAGATGTCCATCTGTGTCATTTAAAACTAATGTAATAGTTGTCCTGTGGCTTTAAAAGTATTATAGTATTCATTCCATAGTATCAAAGATTAATATAAGAGCTGTGTTGTGGCATTTATATGAACTAAATACCCATACTATAGGATCCAATACTAATATAATAGCTGCTTTACTATCTTTTTACAGTAGTATTATATATGTAATGTACTATTTTAGTCTAAGGTCCTGTGAACCTTAAAATTAATGTACTATAGAAACTGTCTCATCTCATCTAATCTAATAGATGCCCCTGTGTCCTTTACTACTAATGTAATGTTCATTGATAACACAGACATCCAATATATTTGCCTCTAATACTAATATGATGTCCATACTGAAATGTCTATTGTGAATATAATAACTACCCTGCAGCCCTTAATACTTACGTGATATCCATTACATAGCCTCTATAACTAAACTGATGTAATAGTTGACCAGTGACCCTTGATATTGCTGTAATAGCCAGATTACAGAATCTCATACTAATATATTAGCTGCCTGTGACCTTGAAACTATATATCCTACAGTTTCTCAAGTTAGCATAATAGATGCCATGTGTTCTTTAAAGTTAACTTAATATCCAATATGATAGCATGTCTACCTAATATAATAGGTGCCCTGTGGACTTAAACATTAATATAATATCTGTAATATGACATCTTAATACCATCTATATCCTGTGCCCTTAGTACTAATATTATATCCATGCTGTAGAAACTAAAACTAGTATAAGGGTTGACTTGTGGCCTGTAATGTTAATATGATAAATGTATTACATTCTTTAAAATTAATACAATACCTGTTCTGTGTCCTCTGATATTTATGTAATATCCATAATATAGCATCTAAAATTAATATAATAGCTGTCCTGCAACTATTATTATTCATACAATATCCATGCTATAAAATCCAAAACTATTGTAATAATTGACCTGAATCCTTTTGTAGAAAAATAATATCCATACCTAACATCTCAAGCAAATAGAATAGCTGCCCTGTGACTATTAATAGTAATGTAATATCTGTATTATAGCATCTTAAATTAATACAGTGTATACCTTGGGCCTTTGATATTAATGTACTATCCATGCTATAGAATCAAAACCTAACATAAAATGTGATATGTAGCCTTTACTTAATGTAATATCTCTACTTAAACAGTTTAAACTAATGTAATATATGTCCTGTAACCTTATATCCAAATATGATATCCACATTATTGTATCCAAGGCTAGCATAATAGCTGATGTTTGAACTTTAATATTAATATAAAATGTTTACTTTACAGTGTATCTATCCTCTGGCTTTCATTATTAATTTAAATCCATACCTCAGCACCTAAAACTAACAACTTCCCTGTGGCCTTTAATGCTAATGTAATATTCATATTATAGCATGCAAAACTAATGTAATAGTGTCTCGATGCCTTTTAATATAAATATAATCTTCATAGAATGGCATCTGAAACTAATATAATTGTTGCTAGACTTCAATGTTAGTCAAATATCCATTCTCTGGCCTCTAAATCTAATATAGCAACTGCCCTCTGGCCCTTATTTTTGTTATGATATCCATATTATATCATGGAATATTGATAGATGCTCTGTGGCCTTTAACATTAATACATGCATATTGTCACATCTAACACTAATAAAATAGCTGTGTTGTGACCTTCAATACTAATATAATGCCCATACTATAACATAAACATAACAACTGCCCTGTACCTTTTAATATAGATACAGTATGCATACTACAGCTTCTTACATTAATATATGTCCTGTGGCCTTTAATAGTAATATGTAGCCAGACATTAGTACCTCAAACTGATGAAATAGCTGCCTTTGACCTTTAACATCAATGTAAAACCCATGATTTGCTATCTAAAAATTAATATTATAGTTGCCATGTCTTTTTATACTAATATTTTACACAGAGAATAACATTGAAAATTAACATAATGGTTGTCTTCTGGCCTTTGCATTAAAGTAATATTCATGCAATATCATAGCTCATATAATAGTTGAACTTTGGCCTTTAGTATTAATATATCATGTATACTACTGCATCTTGTACTAACATATTAGCTGTCCTGTGGCCTTTAATATTAATATAAAATCCTTGCATAACCATATGATCCAATATCTGCTCTGTGGCCTTAAATAATATGTAATATACTCCTTAAACTGATGTGATAACTGTCATATGAACTTCAGTATTAATGTAACATTTACACTGTATCATCATGACTGAACTGTGATATTTAATATTAACATAACCATCTATAATAAAGAATGGTTTTCCTTTGTTCATTTTTGGGTTTTGTTACCAGGAATTGAACCCCCGAACCACATTTTTTGCTCTTTTTTGCTTATTATTCTTTTTTTTTTTTTTTGAGACAGGGTCTTGTGAAGTTACTTAGTACTTAGCGAAGTTGCTGAGGTTGACTTTGAACTTGTGGTCCTCCTACCTTAGACTCCTGAGCCACTGGGGTTACAGACCTGTGCCACTGCATCCAACTCTGCTGTATGCTTTTAAAACTAATATCATAGTCACACTGTGACCTTTAATACTAATATAATATGCAATCTATGCCATCTAATAGTGATATGATAGCTGCCCTATAGTCTTTAATAGTAATATTATATTCATACCATAGTATCTACAATTAATATAATAGGTACCCAGGGCCTTATACTAGCATGATATCAATACTATATCATTGAATATTAGTGTAATAGCTGCCCTGTGGACATAAATACTAATATAATATCCACATTATAACATTTTAAACAAACACAATAACTGAATGTAGGACTATAATACTAATGAAATATGTGTACTATAGCATCTTAAAATATTGTAAGAGATGCCCTGTGGCATTTAATATTAGTATGAATACATATTGTGACCTTAAAAGCTGAAGAAATAGCTGCCTTGTGGCCTTTTAATGCTACATAATATCCATACAGTAGCATCTAAAATTCATAAAATAGCAGTCCTGTAGTCTTTATGGCTAATGCAATATGCATAAGGTAGCCTATAATATAATTGCTATCCTGTGGCATTTAATATTAATATTATATCCACAATGTGACCTCTAAAACTAATATTACAGTTGTTCTATGGCCTTTAATATTAAAAATGTATCAAAACTTGCTCCCTGAACATAAAATAGTAGCTTCCCTATGATCTTTTAATACTATACTATGTAGTACATCCATTCTATAGCAATTAGAGTTAATATAATAGCTTGCCTATGACCATATTAATATGATAGCCAATCTAAAATAATGTAATTGCTCCCTTGTGACCAGTAATACTTACATGATATGCAAACTATGGCATCTACAACTAATAAAATAGCAGTCTACAGGCTATTAACACTTATGTACTGTATATATTCTTAAGTAATATAGTAACTGCATTGTTGTCTTTAATGCTAATATATTATTCATCCTATAAACTCTGAAACTAATACTATAGCTGCCCTGTGAACTTTATTATTAGTAAACTATCCATACTGTAGCATCTAAGAGAGACATAAGAGCTAAATTGTGGCTGTTAATATTGAAGTAATATCCACACCATAGCATGTAAAGCTAATAACTGCCCTGTAGTTTTTCTATTATCAAGACATCCATATTATAGCATGTAAAATTAATATGCTAGGTTCCCTGGAGCCTTTAATGTTAATATAATATACATGACATAGCCTCCAAAACTAATGAAATAGCTACCTGGTAGCCTTTCACACTAAAATGAAAATCCATGTTTCATGTGTACTGTGCTTAATTATTAATGTCATTTCCATACTATAAGAAAAGAAACTAATATAATATATGACCTGTGGCTTTTAATGCTAATAACCACCTAAAGCTAATATAACAGCTGCCACATACCCTTTAATAATAACATAGTAAAATAACCATAGTTTAGCAAGTAAAATTAATATAATTTAATTGGGTTATAATACTATTTTGATATCAGTAGCATGTAAAATTAATATCATTACTTCCCTGTGGCCTTTTATGTTAATATGATATCCATACTATAACATCCAAATCTAATATAAAGTCTGCCTTGTGCATTTGTAGAAAATGATAATCCATTTTACATGCCTGTGGCCTTATTGGAAACATGATGTCGATATTATAGTATCAAAACTTGATAAAATTTCTGCCTGGTCAATATCCACTCTGCTTGCTGAATGTTCACATGTATTCAGAAGGCATTTATCAGGCTCTGTTGGAGGCATTCTAAAGAGCAGGGAAGTATCTAATAAAGCCCCTTCATGGAGCTTATGCTTCTAGCAAGACAGAGGTGGGTAGTGGGTGAATCACCAATTAGGTCAGTGCTCTACCACTGAGCTGCTTCCCCAGCCCTTATCTCTTTTAATTATTGTTTTAGATAGGACCTCTCTAAATTGCCCAGTCTGATCTTGAACTTGGAATACTTCTCCCTCAGCTTCCTGAGTCACTGGGATTTCCACCACGTACCACCATGACCAGCTGGAAACATTCGTAAGTCATGTTTACTAAGTAAAACTTATGTAGAATATAATGTGCCAATTTTAGTGTTGAGTTCTATGATTTTTTTTGGTACTGGGGATTAAACACAGGGTTCTGTATCACTGAGCTACATCCCCAACACTTTTTATTTTTTTTATTCTGAGACAGGATCTCACTACGTTGAAGAGGCTGGCCTTCAAATTTTCAATCTTCTTCCTCAGCCTCTTAAGTGACTGGGATTACAGGCATGTGCCACTGCATGGGTCCTACATAATATTTTCTTAATGAGGTCTCTTCTCTTTTTCCAGCTACACTACTGGAAATTGAACCAGGGACAACGTACCACTGTGCTACATCTCTACCTGTTTTTACTTGTTTATTTTGAGGCAGGGTTTCCTAAATTGCTGAGCCTGACCTTCAACTTGCAATCCTTTTGCCTCAGCCTGCTGAGTGACTGGGATTACAGGTGTGTGTCACCATGCCCAGCTAATATTCTAATATTATGATTTAATCTTTTTATTTTATTTGTTGCATAAGCAATTCATTTTATTTATCTATTCTGAAGGTGGAAAAAACATTTCTATAAAAATAGTGGCATAATATATTATTAACAACTAGAAACAGCTCAAGTGTATAATAGTTATAGAATGAATAAGGAAGCATCAGAATCATATACAACAAATAAAAAGGCAAATATGGAAAAAAGTAGATTCATGGTTTTTGTATTTATTTTATTTTTTTGTGGTGCTGGGAATAAAACCCAGGGCCTAATGTGTATTAGGCAAGCAATCTACCACTGACCTACACCCTAAGCCCTCATGATATTTCTGCATAAATAAAAGACAGTAGTAAAACTCCTAATAATATTTATCCATTTTTAGTTGCCAGTGGATCTTTATTTTTATTGATTTATTAATGTAAGGTGCTGAGAATGAAACTCAGGGCCTCACACATACTAGGCAAGCACTCTGCCACTGAGCCACAACCCTAGCCCCTATCCATCGATTTTTGCAAAGAACTGTGTGTGTTTGAAAGGTTAAAATTTCAAGTCATACTTCACTATTTTTTCTTTAACTTAGTAAATTGCTATTTTAAGTGTGAAGGTGTAGCATAGAAAGGAGGTACTCTAAGTTCCTTAACAACTAGGCCAATTTGAAGATGACTCTGTGGTATTCTAGGAAGGAAGACAGATGATGCATCCTCTCAAGCTGGATGTCTGGAAGTGAAGCCTCAACACCCTAATTGCTAGTGGGACCTCTCTCCAGTCAAAGAAAACTATTCAAGGCTTCCCATTTTGCTTCAATGAAATAGCCTTTTGTATCTCAATCTTTTGAAGTCAGCTGACCTACCTCTATTACCATGCCACAGTTAGAGTCAGATTTTCTTACAGGATGTTTTATCATAATGAAGAACACAGATTTATTGAACCCTATATTACAGGATGCCAAAGATGCCTGGAGAAGATGGTTGATATTAAACAAGCTCTTTAATATTAAATGAAAATAGAAATGCAGATATTATTGGTAAAGATACTCTGTGTTTTACTTTAGGCATTTTCTGTGATAGGATGGGTGAAGTATTTTAGAGTTTTGATTTCCTTCTTACGTGATTTATGGCTAGAAAAACAGCAAGGCATTTATTTTATTTAAGTTTTTGCAGTATTGTGTGCTCTGCATAGCTCTTCAGGACAGTGGGCAGGTGCTCTACTGCTGAGCTACATCCTAATCCCAAGGTGTTTTTTAAAATGTGAGGAAAGGCAGGAAAAAAGACTGCTATGGATTTGGTTTATATGTATGCTTTTAAATAAAATAACTGTCTTTCTAGTTACATTTTGGAAATTTTATGATTTTAACATCTCTACATCTGCCCTAAAATATCTTTAAAATGTGATCATATTCAATTTTGTATTGAGGGAAAGCCACATTTACATACTGTTGGATTTTAAGATTAATTTGTAAGCTAATTTATCAATCATTTAAACAGGGTTAAGCTCATCAGTCATTAATGTGTTGCTGAAACTTTGTAATTTAAACCCATGAAAAGATGTTTTACTTAATTTTTTTCCTTTTAACATATCAGTCTCTATACAGCAATATAGATATCACGCGTGACTGGTACACTTTTAAGAATTGCATTGGGAAAAGGACACTACATTTTTTTAACAATGCCCCCCTGGTTTTTCTCTTTCATTTAACAAATAAAAGGTGAAAAATGAAATGTGACAGCTGAGAAATAAGAGTGTATTTAATAAAAACTAGTTTACAGAACCTGTTAAAATAATAAACTGAGGAGATTCCTGGTGAACACACAGGACTTGTCTATGTTTTGATTGCAGTTTAATAATTTTCTGATTGAATTACAATCATAGCAGTGTTGCATTTTAATCACATGCATACAGTTGGTTAACCAAACTAATGCCTTTAAATCACAGTTTGATATTTGCTAATACATAACCTGATATTAATATAACAGCTACCATATGCCCTTTAATAATAACATAATAAAATATCCATAGTTTAGAAAGTAAAATTAATATAACTTATTCTGGTTGTAATACTATTTTGATATCACAGTGTACCATATAAATTTAATGTCATTGCTTCCCTGTGGCCTTTTATGTTATGTTATCCATACTATAACCTTCAAATCTAATGTAAAGGCTGCCTTGTGCATTTGTAGAAAATGATAATCCATTTTACAAGCCTGTGACCTTATTGGGAACATGATATCCATATTATAGTATCAAAACTTGATAAAATTGCTGCTTGGTGGCTTGCATATTAAGATGTTTTCCATATTGTAGCATGTAAAAATGATAAAATAGGTGACCTGTGGACTTAAGTACTCATTTGAAATCTACCTTGTAGCATTGAAAACTGATAAATAAACTGCTCTGTGGCCTTCAATAAAAAACATTGTTGACATGGTATCCATATTATAGTGTTAAAAACTGATAATGGGGCAACCTTGTGGCCTTTTGCATGAAAAAAAAAATCCATGTGGCATTCCCTGTGGTCATTAGTTATTAATGTCACTTTTATTCATGCAGATAATATAACATCATATATAGTGTGGCCTTTAATGTTAATATGATAACCATATGGTGGCAGTTGTTACTAATCATTCCCTGCAGGCCTTTAGTAATAATCTAATATTCACATAGAGCTTCAATTCTCATATTCTAACTGCCCTGTGGCATTAGTACTACTAGGACATCTGTATTTGAAAACTGAAATTGTTGTTACAGCTCCCTGGGGCTTTCCAAATTAGTAAATTATCCTCCTAATGGCATTTAAACTAATATCAGAGATGCATTGTGGCCTTTAATACTGACTAGATATCCATTTCATACCATCTATAACTGATAAAATAACTGTCTTTTGGACTTTACAGCTGAAAAGAGATCCAAATTATAGCATGAAAAAGTGATAAAATTGATATATGTTGGCATTTAATATTGCTGTGTTGTCCATGTTGTGGTATCAAAACATGACCAAATAGCTTCCCTGTGTCCTTTAGGTCTGGTAGGCTATTCCCATGGACCCATGAAGAATTCATGTAACAGATACCTTGTAGCCTTTAGAATGATAAGACAAGCATATTAGAGCATGGAAAGGGATAGAGCAGCTGCTGCCAAGTCTTTGGCAGTGATAGTTATCATAATAGAACAGAGGAACTGCAAGGTGCTGCCTTGTGACTTTCAGTGCTGAGATGGTATCCACATTGTAGCTTTTAAACATGATAATGTGCCTGCCTTGTGGCCTGTGATACCAAAATGAAAATACATTTTACATGCCCTGTGGTCTTTAGTATTAATGTTATATCCATAACACAGCATCACAAAATAATATCATATATAAATTGTGACCCTTAATTCAAATATGATAAAGTTAAAAAAATCATTTTTTACTAATATGATTGTTCCCTGTATCTTTTAATAAAAAAATAATATCTGCATATATCACTAACACTGATAAAATAACTGTACTGTGGCATTAATACTAATGTATTATCTGTATTTTAAACCTATGATTTTCAGATCTTCTGTGGGTTTTAATATTATTAAATTCTACATATGATAATGTAAAAGTGATATAACATGATGTGCTGGCGAACAAATCCTCCTGGAGCCCATCACTGCTGGCCATCAAATCCCACTGCTGGCAGTTGTGTTTATGGGGTTGCTTGGCAACGGCTATTCCATTGTTGACAGTACCTTCCCTGTTAGGGTGCTTGGCAGTGATTCCTTCTGTTCAGGATGATTAAGTCAGAGACTGAGGAAGCCCCCAGGGGAAGGGGTATACAATGATTTCTGATGAAGTCAGCCCAGAAGAAATTGGCTGCCTTATGCTTGGAGGGCAAGATTCACAGATTCCATGAGGCAGTGAAGATTGGTGATTTAGCTGCAGTAATACATTTTTTATCTCAGAGAGGTGATGTTGATGAACCTCATAAAAGTCACAGATATGGTGGTGTCTATGAGGTCAAGGCCGAAGGCCAAGGGGCCAATTGGGGGAAGAGGGACTGATGGGGCAGAACCACTCAGGTTCTGCTCATGGGGCACAACAGAAGGAAGGCCAGCTCTCTTTTCACCAGGAGATGATTTTTAGACCCCCATGGAGGCCTCTGTACTGGGGACCTGCAAACCTTGGAGGCCTAGCACCCAGGCCCTCTTAATGAGCCATAAAACAAAAGCAAAATTTCAGCTGGTTTCCTTAACTGTTTAACAGTTAAGTACACACAGCAGTTTAATGTTAATGTACATACTTTCAAAAGTATGTTATACATATTGTAGAAAAGTGCGTAATGAGAAAAATATTGCTCATAGTATAGCAACATGAGGGCTAAAAAAGAGTTCTTCAGATATAATCCACTATGTGTAGTCTAACTGAGAGAATTTATAAGAACTCTTTGAATAGAGAAAATGGCTCCACTGTTTTTTCTTCTTTTGTTTATAATATTGCTGTGAAAGTTAGAAAAGAAGAAAAAATTACTTCTCACAGACTTGACTCACTAGTTAATCAAATTCTAAAGGATAATTTGGTGTCCTCTTCACCAGCCAACCATCTTCAGAGAAAGACTTGTGGAAGAGCCCTGAGTTTTCTGCAGAGACTTGTTACTTTTCAAGAGAGCAGACTACCCAAAGCACCAAACGTGGTGCTTTTCCAATTTTGTCACCACTTGGACAGACTACACTTAAAAATAATCTACCAAAAGCTTTGCACAACATTGCTGGTTCCTCTGTTCCATTACAGTTTTCTGTAGTTGTACCTTACTGTTTGTTTATGCAACCAGGGAGAACAGAGCATTGGTCCACAGCATCCAGGAAGTGCAGGCTTTCAGTCACCAGGGCCTAGGGAGCAGCATTCCTGGTTGCCTGCTACTCCCCTAATGTCCCTTACCCTGCCTTGTTCCCAAGGGACTAAGGATATCCATATGGGCCTGAGCCCTGGTGGTGGTTTTGTGGAAGGGAATACTCCTTGTCCCCAAAATGTGAGATCTTTCTATGGATATCAATATTGCAAAAATTAAAAAAATAAAATATCAATGTTATAACATTTTGGAGTCCCACATGCTTGTAGCATTATAAAATCATGATAACACTATGAAAATGTTTGTAATGAACAAAGCCTTGCCATTGTGGGTATTGAAAAACATTATAAACTTTCACAAATTACTTGTTTGCCAACATCCAAAAGATAAGTGCCTAGAACTCAATATTAAAAGTAGTAATAAGAAAAAGTACTAAGGATGTGGCTTTTGGGTCGAGTGCTCCTGGGTTCGAATCCTAGCAGTACCAAAAAAAGAAAGGCAAAAGAAAAAGTCATTAGAATAGGATGATAATTCATTAATTTAGTATGTAATAACAGCTAATAAATACTGTACTTTCCTCAAAAGACAGTAGAGGAATTGCCTGTTATTTCATGTTTACAATTTCATTAATAATGTAGATTTTTGAGAGATATTCTGTGAGGTCCTAACAAAGCCTCTTACTTTCATAGGAGTGCTCTACATTATGCCGGTGCCTTTTGCAAAGCAGAAATGGTGGATTTTCTAATAAAGAAGAATTGCAAGATCAACCTCAGTGATCTTGATGGCAACACACCATTGATGAAGGTAGAGGTAGCCATGGGTTTCTATAGGAAAAATTTAGATTGAAATGCTTAGAAGAAAAATTGATTAATTCAACTTAAATTTGACTAATTAATAAAACATGAAATTTTTTTTTGATTCGCAAAATTTAGAGATTATTTCTTGTTATGAAACCAACAGACGCTACAGTACATGGAAGAATGGTGTGCAAATATCCTATTAGAACATGGTGCCAATCCACATGCTCACAACAGCAGGAATGAAACAACTCTTCACCTGGCTGTTGCTTTGAGGTCACCATCTTTAGTGGAAAAACTGATTTCACTAATTGTGAATTTGGAAGCCAAAACTAAGGTATACACCAGACACCATTATTTCCAAAATACTTAAACTATGTTTATTTTGACTGTGACATTGGTTGACAAATGTGGATTTTTATGCAGTTTTTTTTTTAATTAGAATGCAAACAGTTGTTGAAAGGTCTCTTCCTGGTTTTCATTTTTTAAACTCATGAATATATTTAGTTTACCATTAAAAGTTGTCTGTATTTTAAATTAAGGAGACTCAATCAGAAATCTGAAATTCAAGCTTCTCTTAAGAACCAGTGTGCCCCTATGAGCCCCATTACTGTGTGGTGAGGGTGTGCAGTGTGCCTCCTGCATAGCCTGGAGGAGTGTTCTGCTTGCTGCTGTCAAAATGCAGCATTCACTCAGATGACCTACTTTTTCTCAATAAATAAGTACACAATTCCTGTTTCAGAGTATATTCTTATACAGATTTCATGGTTCTCTTGAAAGTTTCTATTAATTTACAAGAATCTAGCCTATACAATAAATTATAATTCTCTTTGAAATGGATGAAAGTTTAGAATTTAGAAATTGGCATTTACTTTATTTTAAATTATGATAGTTTTACAGTTATACATGGGACATGGTTTCATCTTGACAAACTTATATGGATGGAAATTAAATTCAGTTCTGACCCCCTTGACCTTCCTCTTTGCCTCTCATGCTCCCTCCCCTGCCTCATTCTCCTTCCTCTTCTCTGTTGGACATATTTTTGTTCATCTGTGAGTTGCATTTGATTGGTCACTCATGTTATCTTTCCCTCTCCCCTTGCTTTATTTTACTCTAACTTCCATTTTTGAGAGGAAATGTTTGACCATTGAGTTTCCAAGTTTGGCTAATTTTCCATGGCAGGATATTCTTTGTTTCCACCCATTTACCAACAAATGAAATTATTTTATTCATTTTATATGTAGAATGTATATATCATTTGATATGTAGTATATATTAATTTATATATTGTTATGTATATGATACATATTATATAACAAATATGTAATATATAGTATATATCATATATATGTACATATATGTGTACATATACATCTACATGTGTGTATATATATAAAATATACCTGGGTCGATTACATAATATAGCTATTATGAATTTGTTATTGTAAATATTGTGGCCATAGTATGCTAATTTTAGACCTTTCAGGAAAATAGGAACGAGTGAAATAGTTGGATTACATTGTGGTCATATGCCTATTTTTGGTTGTTCTTAGCTATCATGAGAGTAGAATGTATTTTCAGATATCATACATTCATAGACTACTCTCTTCCTATATTTGTGGTTGTACTTGATGTGGAGTTAGACTGGTTGTGCTTTCATATATGAACATAGAAAGATTAGGTCTGAGTCACTCTATCGTCATTGCCACCCCTATTCTCCCTCCTTTCCCTCACTCCACACAGTCCAATCCAGTGAACCTCCTCTCCTATTGCTCTGCCTTTCGTGAGTCAGCATCCACTGTTAGAACATGTAGCCTTAGAATTTTGGGGATTGGTTTATTTCACTTAGCAAGATAGTCTCCAGTTCTATCCAATTACTGCCAAATGCCATAATTTTGTTTCTTCTTTTTGACTGAATAATTGTCCATTGTATATATGTACCACATTTTCTTTGTCCATGCATTGTTGAAAGGCATTGAGGTTGGTTTCATAGCTCAGGTATTATGAATTGAACTGCTGTAAAATCAATGTGGCCATATCACTGTAGTAGGCCAATTTTAAGCCTTCTGGGTTTATGCTGAGAGTGGGATAATTGTGTCAAATGTTGGATCCATTCCTAGTTTTTTGAGGAATCTCCATACTGGAGATGGACTAAAGGACTACACTAATGGACTACACTAATTTTCAGGCCCACCAATAATGTATGATTATAACTTTTCCCCCACATCCTTACCAACATCTATTGTTACTCTAGGCTTTATAATTGCCATTGTGAGTGCAGTGAGAGGAAATCTCATTGTAGTATTAATTTCATTTCTCTAATTGCTAGTGATATTGGATATTTTTCCACATATTTACTGCTCACATTTCTTCTGTGAAGTGTCTGTTCAGTTATGAAGCCCATTTACTGATCAGGTTATTTGTGGTTGTTTGGTGTTAAGTGTTTTGAGTTCTTTGTATTTCCTGGAGAATAATGCTTTACCTGAGATGCAGGAGCCAAAGATTTATCCCCTTCTGTGGGCTGTCTCTTCATGTTCTTGATTGTTTCCTTTGCTGTAAAGAAGCTTTTCAGTTTGATACCATCCCATTTATTGATCCATGGTTTTATTTCCTGCACTTTAGGAGTCTTGTTGAGGAAATTGGTTCCTAATGTGACATGATGGAGAATTTGTCCTACATTTTCCTCTAGTACATGCAATGTTTCTGGTCTAATGCCAGTTTGAGTTGAATTTTGTTCAGGGTGAGATATTGGGGTTAAATTTCAATCTACTACATATGGATTTCCTGTTTTCTAACCCCATTTGTTGAAAATGCTATCTTTTCTTCAATGTTTGTTTATGGTGACTTTGTCTATTATGAGATAACTGTATCTATGTGGGTTTGTCTATACATCTTCTATTCTGTACCATTTGTCTTCCTGTCTGTTTTGGTGCCAATACCATGTCTTTTTTGTTACTATAGCTCTGGAGTATAATTTAAATTCTGATATTGGAATGCCTCCTGCTTCACTTTTCTCATGGAGGAATGATTTACTTATTCACAGCTTCCTCTTTTGTCCAAATGAAGTTTCATGACTTCCATTTCTGTGAAGAACATAACTAGAACCTTAAGAGGAATTGGATTAAATGTGTAAAGCACTTTTTGGTAGTCTGGTCATTTTAAAAATACTCATTCAAAAACATGCAAGATCTTTTCATCTTCCCAGTTCTTCTCCAACTTTTTTCTTTAGAGTTCTGTAGTTTTTATTGTAGAAGTTGTTCACCTATTTTGTTAGATTGATTCACAAATATTTTATTTTATTTTTAAGGTTCTTTTGAATGGGAGAGTTTTCCCAATTTCTCTTTGATTCATCACCAGTGTATAGGAATGCAATTGATTTATGGTTGTTAATTTTATATCCTGCTACATTGTTGAATTCATTTCTTAGTTCTAAAAAATTTCTAGTGGAATTTGTTTGTTTTAAATATAGAATCATACTGTTAGCAAATACGGATATTATGAATTTAATTTCTTTAATTTCTTTCTTCTAATTGCTCTGACTAAAGTTTCCAGAACTACATTGAATAGAAAAAGTGTAAGAGGGCATTACTGTCTTGTTCCAATTTTTAGAGGGAATGCTTTCAATTATTCTCCATTTAGAATGATGTTGACCTTGGGTTTAGCATATACACACTTTACAATGTTGAGGTATATTTCTACTATCCCTAGTTTTTCTTGTGTTTTGAACATGAATGAATGCTTTTTTTATCAAATGCCTTTTTGACATAATCATGTGATTTGTGCCTTTAAACTTGCTGATGTGATGAATTATATGTACTGATTTCCATATGTTGAAACAATCTTGCTCCCTGTGAAAAACCTCACTTGAGAACCGTGCACTACCTTTTAAATATGTCTTCATATACAAATTGCCAGTATTATATTGATAATTTTTTTATCTATACTCACAAGAAATACTGATCTGAAAATTTCTTTCCTGATGTGTCTTTTTTGTTTGTTTTTTTTTGTTATCAGGATGATACTAGCTTCATACAATTACTTTGGAAAGATTAACCTCTTTCTTACTTCATGGGATAAATTGAGGAGTACTGCTGTTTTCCTTGAAGGGCTGGTAGAACTGAGTTAAAAATCCATCTAGTCCTGGACTTTTCTTTCTTGGTAGGCATTTGATGGCATCTTCAAAGTCATTGCTTGAATTTTATCTGTTTAAATTTCTTATGCCTTTTTGATTGAATTTGGGTAGTTCATATGTCTGTAGAAATTTTTGATGTCTTCAAAATTTTATATTTTATTACAAAACAAATTTTCAAAATAGTCTCTGAATATCATCTGTGGCAGGTGTGAAGGGCGCAGAGGTTCCAGGCACCCTAGGATCACACTCTTTCTCTCTTTCGCCAGAGGCTTTCTCCGGGCATTGGGCCTCCTGGATGTGGATAAGTGGCTTCTGTGACCTGGTGCTGGCACCTCACACAGCGCCTGAGGTCAAAGAGGGGCGGCATGAGAGCTCAGCGGGGTCATGGTTCCCATGGCAACCAGAGATGCTTCTGATCCTGGCGACTTCAGACCAAGATTGAAAAGAATGCCCAGCTGCACAGTGATGGTAAGAGGATAGAGGAAGGGAGCCAGGGCCAGGGGCCTGATCTTTCAAGAAACGGTATCCTCACCTGATGACCCAGTTGAAGTGGAGCTTGGGGCTTTGTGGTGCGAAGGCCAGCGTGCCGGGAATGGCTCCAGTTCCAGCAGCACAGGGTACCCCCCGCTGAAACCCGTCAGCTCGCACTACGCTGCAGGTCTGCTAGGTGGCGCTGTTCTGGCTTGGCCGCACCGGGCATCAAGGCAGCGAGGAAACCTAGCTCTTGCTGTGGGCAGGGAGCCCCCTCGAAGTCTGGGGGACCAGGCAGTGCCAGAGGGCCGCAGGGGGTCACGACTTCACTCAGCATAGCACCGTCCCCATCGGCATCGCCCTCCCAGAAAAACAATTCCAGCTCTGGGCAAACCCGGGACTTGGCGGAGCAGGGAAACTCGCCTGGGGTGCTAGTAGCCAAACGGCACGATGGCCACTGACAGCTCACGCCAGGGGATCCTGCGGCGCAACTCCCTGACTTAGGTGCTACTTGATATGGGAAATATCACAGCCTGCCTTGCCGGTTGTCCTTAATTTCTGAGATTGCCCAAACAGGAGACAGCTGGGACCTGGGGAGTTGGTCTTCCAAGTGCAGGTGTGTGGCTGCTCTGATGGCTCATGAGGCTACCAGGGAGTCCTTCAGACATCATGTTGGAAGGAGCACAGGGACAACTGCCAGGCTAGGAGAGATGTTCTGTGTTCACTCCACCTTCCAGTGCCAACCACCTTGGCTGCTTCTTTACAACTGGGCTGCATTCAGAATTTGTCCTGCCAGGATTTTTCCAAATGTCTGGCAACTCACCTGCAGGGCCAGAAATATCCAGCCCATCTCTCTTCACCCATGGGTTTATTCCCTTGACAAGACTGCTGCCTCTGTGGCATTATGCCCACTGAGAAATGGCCAACAGTTCTTTTAAGAGCACTGGAAAGATGCAGAGCCCAAGCCAAGGGATGAAACAACAGCCTGCTCTTGGCATGATGAACTCATTTTCAGAGGGCAGAATACGAGAGGTGAAGAGGCATTGTGCTGAAAGAGGAATGGCACAGAGCTTCAAGGCTGAATACTCGAAAAGGAGGTGTAAGGTCTTTAGAGGGGCATGAGAAGTAGAAGGGAGTTGGTGTTGAAAACCAACTTCAGTGAAGGGACACTAAATAACTGGGCATTGCTTAAGGTCTGTGTCCCAATTCCCAGACATTTCTGTAGTTAGAATATACCGTTCAGGTACAGGAGGTAGTCAGTGCCAACTTATTCATTGGGCAAGCATCATGACTGAGCCTAATTCCTTTGCCGATTCCTGGCTTGTTCTGTTGCTTGGAAGGGAAACCTGATGATGTACATTCTGATTTTTCGGTTTTTCAGCACAGGACCTAAGAGGAAAGGCATTCCTTTCACTGCACTCTCTTCTCCATCAATGTAAATGACATCGCAGTGCGATATGCAGCAGAGAAGCATGGCTTTGGATATCATGAGTTCACCTCAATATCAGACATTGAGTGTCAGCCCTCCCATTGAAAGGCAAAAGTGAATACCCAAGGGATTGGGCAAAACCTGAATATCAGAAGAGAACAAGTTAGAGAACATGCAGAAGTGTGATAGTCCTTAGGGAGCAGGAAGAGTGTTTTCTGAAGCATTTTCAAGTGGAGCATGTTTATTATTTCCTGGAATGGCTCTCTCCACTGCCACCCCGCCAGGTGCCTGGTGTCTCTGCTTTCCCTGTTTCAGTGTGACTTCTCTCCTCTAGGGCTTCTTGTGTCATCCGTGAGCCTGCAAAGCATGAGCCAATCATTGTGAGGAGCATGGTGGCCATGAGAACACATGTCCCTGGAAGTGTGATCATAAAACGCTTGCGTGTCCAACTGGTCCTTTTTCAATCTGTGCAGTTTGAGTTGACGAAAGAGAGGGAAAGATGAGAAGAGGGAAGTGTGGACTATTGAAAAAGTCCTTCCTTCTGAAAAACTTCTACGGACTGGGGAGAGACTCGAACCGGGGTCCTCCTGATTACTAGGAGAGCGCTCTCCAAGAGGAGCCAAAGCCTCAGCCCTGCGGGAAGGGCTTTTTCGAACCCTCTTGATGTGACTAGTGCTCTGAATCCCTCGAATAGAGGACAACCCAGCCTCAAACAAAGCCACCAGATTCCTTAGAAAATCATCATCTTTCTCTCCACAGAAATCCTGCAAGGAACATTTCCTGTATATCAAGACACACAATCAATTAGTGCAGCTTGAGGGGAAAAGTTGATCCGAATCTATTGGTGGAGGAATAGGTGTGTAGGTGAGCACTGAGCAGAGAATGATGTGCGTGACCATGGAGGCCAGGTGGGGGGGGGGCAGAAGGAGTGGCAGGCACATGTGAATATCAGAATATCCTCAGGTTGGCAGTATGAAGGGAGACAGCGGAGATCATTCACACCTGGATAACTAGGCAATCGAGTCACAAACCACTGACAACTTCCTCACTCCTCCTTTTCCTTCTTCCACTTTCCTTGGACAATTTCAAACCCAGAGATATCTAGGCACAAGGCAAATCCCAGTGGACGTGCTGGACTCTGCATACCATCTTACTGAAGGATGAGGGAGAAGGTCATCCAAGAACCTCAGGAACAAAGCCAGAGCCAGTCAGTAAATCTAAAGAGGAAAAGGGAAGTGCTGATGGGTCACGGGGTCTGGGGTCCCAGGATCGATGTTTGCTGGCAGGAAGAAAACACAAATTCGTCACGCAATCTCCACCTGCCGCTCCTTTGGTTTGTAGCTCGCTCTACCAAGATACAATGGAGTGAGATAAGTGGCTGAAATTCATATCCTGGATCTGTCAATCCTTCAACTTCATTCTGTTCCCCTCTGCCAATGGCCTCTATTTCGGTTTCCAGTGTTTCCATTCCCTGAGAAAAATAGATGGCAGTGCGCCTCTCTTCTCAGTGGAAGGGGCTTGCTTCGGGCCTGGGAGGTGTGAAGGGGGCAGAGGTTCCAGGCGCCCTAGGATCACACTCTTTCTCTCTTTTGCCAGAGGCTTTCTCTGGGCATTGGGCCTCCTGGATGTTGATGAGTGGCTTCTGTGACCTGGTGCCGGCACCTCACACAGCGCCTGAGGTCACAGAGTGGTGGAATGAGAGCTGGGGGGGGTGTCAGGGTTCCCATGGCAACCCGAGATGCTTCTGATCCTGGAGGCTTCAGACCAAGATTGAAAAAAGGACCAGCTGCAGGGTGATGGTAAGAGGATAGAAGAAAGGAGAAGGGCCAGGAGCTTGAACTTTCAAGAAATGGTATCCTAACCTGAAGTCCCAATTGAAGTGGACCTAAGGGGCTTTGGGGTGTGAAGCCAGCATGCCCGGAATGGCTCCAGTTCCAGCAGCACAGGGTACACCCCGCTGAAACCCGTCAGCTCGCACTACACTGCAGGTCTGCTAGGTGGCGCTCATCTGGCTTCACTGCACCAGACATCAAGACAGCAAGGAAACATAGCTCTTGCTTTGGGCAGGGAGCACCCTCGAAATCTGGGACCAGACAGTGCTAGAGGGCTGCACGGGGTCACGACTTCACTCACCATAGCACCATCCCCATCGGCATCACCCTCCCAGAAAAACAATTCAAGCTCTGGGCACACCCGTGACTTGGCCAAGCAGAGAAATTCCATTGGGGTCCAAGCAGCCACACGGCCTGTTGGCCACTGACAGTTCAGGCCAGGGGATCATGCGGCGCAAGTCCCTGACTTAGGTGCTCCTTGATATGGGAAACATCACAGCCTGCCTTGTCTGTAGCCCCCAATTTTCCGAGACAGCCCAAACAGGGGACAGCTGCAACCTGGGGAGTTGGTCTTCCAAGTGCAGGTTTGTGCCTGCTCCCATGGCTCATGAGGGGTCTGGGGAGTCCTTCAGGCATCATGTTGGAAGGAGCACAGGGGAGAGCTGCCAGGCAAGGAGAGATGATCTGTGCTTACTCCACCTGCCAGGGCCAAGCACCCTGGCTGCTGCTTTACAACTGGGCTGCATTCAGAATTTGTCCTGCCATGATTTTTCCAAATGTCTGACAACTAACCTGCAGGGCCAGAAATATCCAGCCCATCTCTGTTCACCCAAGGGTTCTTTCCCCTGACCAGACTGCTGCCTCTGTGGCATTATGCCCACTGAGAAATGGCCAACATGTCTATGATCAGCCCTGCTAAGAAGCAGAGCACAAGCCAATGGATGAAACAACAATCTGCTCTTGGCATGATGAACTCATTTTCAGAGGGCAGAATACGAGTGGTGAGGAGGCATTGCGCTGAAAGAGGAATGGCACAGAGCTTCAAGGCTGAATACTCGAAAAAGAGGTGTAAGGTCTTTAGAGGGGCATGAGAAGTAGAAGGGAGTTGGTGTTGAAAACCAACTTCAGTGAAGGGACACTAAATAACTGGGCGTTGCCTGAGGTCTGGGTCCCAATTCCCGGACATTTCTGCAGTTTGAATATACCGCTCAGGTACAGGAGGTACTCAGTGCCAGGTCATTCTGTGGGCAAGCCTCACGACTGACCTTAATTCCCTTTGCCTATTCCTGCCTTTTCCTGTTGCTTGGAAGGGCCAATTGATGATGTACATACTGATTTTTTCTTTTTTTCAGCACAACAACTCTGAGGAAAACTTTCCTTTCACCGCACTCTCTTCTCTATTGATGATCAATGTGAATGACATCACACTGCGATATGCAGCAGAGAAGCATGGCTTCGGAAATCATGAGTTCACCTCAATATCAGACATTTAGTGCCAAGCCTCCAGTTGAAAAACCAAAGTGAATACCCCAGGGATTAGGCAAATCCTGACTATCAAAAGAGAAGACGTTCCAGAACATGCAGAAGTGTGATCGTCCTTAGGGAGCAGGAAGAGTGTACTCTGAAGCGCTTTCAAATTGGAGCATCCTTGTTATTTCCTGGACTGGCTCTATCCACTGCCACCCCGCCAGGTGCCTAGTGTCCCTGCTTTCCCACTTTCGGTGTGACTTCTCCCCTATAGGGCTTCTTGTGTCATTGGAGAGCCTGCAAAGCATGAGGCACTGATTTTGAGAAGCATGGTGCACATGAGAACACCGTGATCTGGAAGTCTGATTGGAGAAAGCGTGCGTGTCCAACTGATTCTTTGTCAACTGTGCAGATTGAGTTGAGGAAAAGAGAGGAAAAGATGAGAGGAGGGAAGTTTGGCCTATTGGGAAGTCTTCCCGTCTGAAGGTCCGGGGAGGGACTCGAACCGGGGTCCTCCTGATTGCTAGGCGAGCGCTCTCCAAGAGGAGCCAACGCTTCAGTTTTGGAGGAAGTGCTTTTTCTAACCCTCTTGATCTGACTAGTGGTCTGACTCCGTCAAATGGCGGACAACCCAGCTTCAAACCAAGTCGCCAAATTCCTTGGAAAACCATCATCTTCCTCTCACAACCATCCTGCAAGGAACCTTTCCTGTCCATCAAGACGCGCAATCAATTGGTGCACCTTGAGGGGAAATGTTGATCCCTATCTATTGGTGGAGGAATAGGTTTGTAGCTGGACACTGAGCAGAGAATGAGGTGCGTGAGCCTGGAGGCCGGGCGGGGGGAGGCCGAAGGGGTGGCAGGCACCTGTGTGTTTCAGAATATGCTCAGGTGGTCGGTATCAAGGGAGACATCGGGGATCATTCACACCTGGATAACTAGGCATTCGAGTCACACACCGCTGACACCTTCCTCCCTCCTCTTTTTCCTTCTTCCACTTTCCTTGGACAATTTCTAACCAGGAGATATCTAGGCACAAGGAAAAACCCAGTGGAGGTGCTGAACTTTGCATACCATCTTATTTATGGATGAGGGAGAACATCATCCAGGAAACTCAGGAACACAGCCAGTGTCTGTCAGTAAAACGAAAGAGGAAAAGGGAAGTGGTGATGGGTCCCGGGCTCTGGGGTCTCAGGATCGATATTTGCTGGCAGGAAAAACACCCAAATTCGTCATGCAATCTCCACCTGCCTCTCCTTAGGTTTGTAGCTCGCTCTAGCAAGATACAATGGAGTGAGATAGGTGGCTGAAATTCATATCCTGGATCTCTCAATCCTTCAACTTCATTCTGTTCCCCAGTGCAAATGGTCTGAATTTCATTGTGCAGTGATTCTGTTCCCTGAGAAGAAAAGATGGGAGAGCGCCTCTATTCTCAGTGGAAGGGGCTGGCTTCGGGCATGGCAGGTGTGAAGGGAGCAGAGGTTCCAGTCGCCCTAGGATCACGCTATTTCTCTCTTTGGCCAGAGGCTTTCTCCGGGCATTGGGCCTCCTGGGTGTTGATGAGTGGCTTCTGTGACCTCGTGCCAGCACCTCACACAACGCCTGAGGTCATAGAGGGGCGGTATGAGAGCTCGGCGGCGTCATGGTTCCCATGGCAACCGGAGATGCTTCTGATCCTGGCGGCTTCAGACCAAGATTGAAAAAAAAAGCCCCAGCTGCATGGTGATGGTAAGAGGAAGGGAGCCAGGGCCAGGAGCCTGGACTTTCAAGACAAGGTATCCTAACCTGAAGACCGAGTTGAAATGGACCTATGGGTTTTGTCGTGAGAAGGGGAGTAGGCCTGGAATGGCTCCAGTTCCAGCAGGACAGGGTACACCCCTCTGAAACCTGACAGCTCGCACTACACTGCAGGTCTGCCAGGTGGCGCTGTTCTGGTATGGCTGAGGTGGGCATCATGATTGGGAGGACACCTCACTCCTGCTGTGGTCAAGGAGCCCCCACGGTGTCTGGGGAACCAGGTAGTGATGAAGGGCCACAGAGGCATCACGAGTTCACTCAGCATAGCACCGTCCCCATCGGCATCGCCCTCCGAGAAAAGCAACTCCAGGTCTGGGCACACCCGTGACTTGGCCAAGCAGAGAAATTCCATTGGGGTCCAAGCAGTCACACGGCCTGTTGGCCACTGAGAGCTCAGGTCAGGGGATCATGGGGCGCAAGTCCCAGACTTAGGTGCTCCTTGATATGGGAAACATCACAGCCTGCCTTGTCTGTAGCCCCCAATTTCCGAGACAGCCCAAAGAGGGGACAGCTGCAACCAGGGGAGTTGGTCTTCCAAGTGCAGGTTTGTGCCTGCTCCCATGGCTCATGAGTTGGTCTTGGGAGTCCTTCAGGCATCATGTTGGAAGGAGCACAGGGGAGAGCTGCCAGGCAAGGAGAGATGATCTGTGCTTACTCCACCTGCCAGGGCCATGCACCCTGGCTGCTGCTTTACAACTGGGCTGCATTCAGAATTTGTCCTGCCATGATTTTTCCAAATGTCTGACAACTAACCTGCAGGGCCAGAAATATCCAGCCCATCTCTGTTCACCCAAGGGTTCTTTCCCCTGACCAGACTGCTGCCTCTGTGGCATTATGCCCACTGAGAAATGGCCAACATGTCTATGATCAGCCCTGCTAAGAAGCAGAGCACAAGCCAATGGATGAAACAACAATCTGCTCTTGGCATGATGAACTCATTTTCAGAGGGCAGAATACGAGTGGTGAGGAGGCATTGCGCTGAAAGAGGAATGGCACAGAGCTTCAAGGCTGAATACTCGAAAAAGAGGTGTAAGGTCTTTAGAGGGGCGTGAGAAGTAGAAGGGAGTTGGTGTTGAAAACCAACTTCAGTGAAGGGACACTAAATAACTGGGCGTTGCCTGAGGTCTGGGTCCCAATTCCCGGACATTTCTGCAGTTTGAATATACCGCTCAGGTACAGGAGGTACTCAGTGCCAGGTCATTCTGTGGGCAAGCCTCACGGCTGACCTTAATTCCCTTTGCCTATTCCTGCCTTTTCCTGTTGCTTGGAAGGGCCAATTGATGATGTACATACTGATTTTTTCTTTTGTTCAGCACAAGAACTCTGAGGAAAACTTTCCTTTCAGCGCACTCTCTTCTCTATTGATGATCAATGTGAATGACATCACACTGCGATATGCAGCAGAGAAGCATGGCTTTGGAAATCATGAGTTCACCTCAATATCAGATATTTAGTGCCAAGCCTCCGGTTGAAAAACCAAAGTGAATGCCCCAGGCATTAGGCAAATCCTGACTATCAAAAGAGAAGACGTTCCAGAACATGCAGAAGTGTGATCGTCCTTAGGGAGCAGGAAGAGTGTACTCTGAAGCGCTTTCAAATTGGAGCATCCTTGTTATTTCCTGGACTGGCTCTATCCACTGCCACCCCGCCAGGTGCCTAGTGTCCCTGCTTTCCCACTTTCGGTGTGACTTCTCCCCTATAGGGCTTCTTGTGTCATTGGAGAGCCTGCAAAGCATGAGGCACTGATTTTGAGAAGCATGGTGCACATGAGAACTCCGTGATCTGGAAGTCTGATTGGAGAAAGCTTGGGTGTCCAACTGATTGTTTTTCAACTGTGCAGATTGAGTTGAGGAAAAGAGAGGAAAAGATGAGAGGAGGGAAGTTTGGCCTATTGGGAAGTCTTCCCGTCTGACGGTCCGGGGAGGGACTCGAACCGGGGTCCTCCTGATTGCTAGGCGAGCGCTCTCCAAGAGGAGCCACCGCTTCAGTTTTGGAGGAAGTGCTTTTTCTAACCCTCTTGATCTGACTAGTGGTCTGACTCCGTCAAATGGCGGACAACCCAGCTTCAAACCAAGTCGCCAAATTCCTTGGAAAACCATCATCTTCCTCTCACAACCATCCTGCAAGGAACCTTTCCTGTCCATCAAGACGCGCAATCAATTGGTGCATCTTGAGGGGAAATGTTGATCCCTATCTATTGGTGGAGGAATAGGTTTGTAGCTGGACACTGAGCAGAGAATGAGGTGCGTGAGCCTGGAGGCCGGGTGGGGGGAGGCAGAAGGGGTGGCAGGCACCTGTGTGTATCAGAATATGTGCAGGTGGTCAGTATCAAGGGAGACATCGGGGATCATTCACACCTGGATAACTAGGCATTCGAGTCACACACCGCTGACACCTTCCTCCCTCCTCTTTTTCCTTCTTCCACTTTCCTTGGACAATTTCTAACCAGGAGATATCTAGGCACAAGGAAAAACCCAGTGGAGGTGCTGAACTTTGCATACCATCTTATTTATGGATGAGGGAGAACATCATCCAGGAAACTCAGGAACACAGCCAGTGTCTGTCAGTAAAACGAAAGAGGAAAAGGGAAGTGGTGATGGGTCCCGGGCTCTGGGGTCTCAGGATCGATATTTGCTGGCAGGAAAAACACCCAAATTCGTCATGCAATCTCCACCTGCCTCTCCTTAGGTTTGTAGCTCGCTCTAGCAAGATACAATGGAGTGAGATAGGTGGCTGAAATTCATATCCTGGATCTCTCAATCCTTCAACTTCATTCTGTTCCCCAGTGCAAATGGTCTGAATTTCATTGTGCAGTGTTTCTGTTCCCTGAGAAGAAAAGATGGGAGAGCGCCTCTATTCTCAGTGGAAGGGGCTGGCTTCGGGCATGGCAGGTGTGAAGGGAGCAGAGGTTCCAGTCGCCCTAGGATCACGCTATTTCTCTCTTTGGCCAGAGGCTTTCTCCGGGCATTGGGCCTCCTGGGTGTTGATGAGTGGCTTCTGTGACCTCGTGCCAGCACCTCACACAACGCCTGAGGTCATAGAGGGGCGGTATGAGAGCTCGGCGGCGTCATGGTTCCCATGGCAACCGGAGATGCTTCTGATCCTGGCGGCTTCAGACCAAGATTGAAAAAAAAAGCCCCAGCTGCATGGTGATGGTAAGAGGAAGGGAGCCAGGGCCAGGAGCCTGGAATTTCAAGACAAGGTATCCTAACCTGAAGACCGAGTTGAAATGGACCTATGGGTTTTGTCGTGAGAAGGGGAGTAGGCCTGGAATGGCTCCAGTTCCAGCAGGACAGGGTACGCCCCTCTGAAACCTGACAGCTCGCACTACACTGCAGGTCTGCCAGGTGGCGCTGTTCTGGTATGGCTGAGGTGGGCATCATGATTGGGAGGACACCTCGCTCCTGCTGTGGTCAAGGAGCCCCCACGGTGTCTGGGGAACCAGGTAGTGACGAAGGGCCACAGAGGGTCACGAGTTTACTCAGCATAGCACCGTCCCCATCGGCATCGCCCTCCGAGAAAAGCAACTCCAGGTCTGGGCACACCCGTGACTTGGCCAAGCAGAGAAATTCCATTGGGGTCCAAGCAGCCACACGGCCTGTTGGCCACTGACAGTTCAGGCCAGGGGATCATGCGGCGCAAGTCCCTGACTTAGGTGCTCCTTGATATGGGACACATCACAGCCGGCCTTGTCTGTAGTCCCCAATTACTGAGACTGCCCAAACAGGGGACAGCTGCAACCTGGGGAGTTGGTCTTCCAAGTGCAGGGTTGTGCCTGCTCCCATGGATCATGAGGGGTCTGGGGAGTCCTTCAGGCATCATGTTGGAAGGAGCACAGGGGAGAGTTGCCAGGCAAGGAGAGGTGATCTGTGCTTACTCCACCTGCCAGGGCCATGCACCCTGGCTGCTGCTTTACAACTGGGCTGCATTCAGAATTTGTCCTGCCATGATTTTTCCAAATGTCTGACAACTAACCTGCAGGGCCAGAAATATCCAGCCCATCTCTGTTCACCCAAGGGTTCTTTCCCCTGACCAGACTGCTGCCTCTGTGGCATTATGCCCACTGAGAAATGGCCAACATGTCTATGATCAGCCCTGGTAAGAAGCAGAGCACAAGCCAATGGATGAAACAACAGTCTGCTCTTGGCATGATGAACTCATTTTCAGAGGGCAGAATACGAGTGGTGAGGAGGCATTGCGCTGAAAGAGGAATGGCACAGAGCTTCAAGGCTGAATACTCGAAAAAGAGGTGTAAGGTCTTTAGAGGGGCATGAGAAGTAGAAGGGAGTTGGTGTTGAAAACCAACTTCAGTGAAGGGACACTAAATAACTGGGCATTGCCTGAGGTCTGGGTCCCAATTCCCGGACATTTCTGCAGTTTGAATATACCGCTCAGGTACAGGAGGTACTCAGTGCCAGGTCATTCTGTGGGCAAGCCTCACGACTGACCTTAATTCCCTTTGCCTATTCCTGCCTTTTCCTGTTGCTTGGAAGGGCCAATTGATGATGTACATACTGATTTTTTCTTTTTTCAGCACAAGAACTCTGAGGAAAACTTTCCTTTCAGCGCACTCTCTTCTCTATTGATGATCAATGTGAATGACATCACACTGCGATATGCAGCAGAGAAGCATGGCTTCGGAAATCATGAGTTCACCTCAATATCAGATATTTAGTGCCAAGCCTCCGGTTGAAAAACCAAAGTGAATGCCCCAGGCATTAGGCAAATCCTGACTATCAAAAGAGAAGACGTTCCAGAACATGCAGAAGTGTGATCGTCCTTAGGGAGCAGGAAGAGTGTACTCTGAAGCGCTTTCAAATTGGAGCATCCTTGTTATTTCCTGGACTGGCTCTATCCACTGCCACCCCGCCAGGTGCCTAGTGTCCCTGCTTTCCCACTTTCGGTGTGACTTCTCCCCTATAGGGCTTCTTGTGTCATTGGAGAGCCTGCAAAGCATGAGGCACTGATTTTGAGAAGCATGGTGCACATGAGAACTCCGTGATCTGGAAGTCTGATTGGAGAAAGCTTGGGTGTCCAACTGATTCTTTGTCAACTGTGCAGACTGTGTTGATGAAAAGAGAGGAAAAGATGAGAGGAGGGAGGTCTGGCCTATTGGGAAGTCTTCCCGTCTGACGGTCCGGGGAGGGATTCGAACCGGGGTCCTCCTGATTGCTAGGCGAGCGCTCGCCAAGAGGAGCCAACGCTTCAGTTTTGGAGGAAGTGCTTTTTCTAACCCTCTTGATCTGACTAGCGGTCTGACTCCGTCAAATGGCGGACAACCCAGCTTCAAACCAAGTCGCCAAATTCCTTGGAAAACCATCATCTTCCTCTCACAACCATCCTGCAAGGAACCTTTCCTGTCCATCAAGACGCGCAATCAATTGGTGCATCTTGAGGGGAAATGTTGATCCCTATCTATTGGTGGAGGAATAGGTTTGTAGCTGGACACTGAGCAGAGAAGGAGGTGCGTGAGCCTGGAGGCCGGGTGGGGGGAGGCAGAAGGGGTGGCAGGCACCTGTGTGTATCAGAATATGTGCAGGTGGTCAGTATCAAGGGAGACATCGGGGATCATTCACACCTGGATAACTAGGCATTCGAGTCACACACCGCTGACACCTTCCTCCCTCCTCTTTTTCCTTCTTCCACTTTCCTTGGACAATTTCTAACCAGGAGATATCTAGGCACAAGGAAAAACCCAGTGGAGGTGCTGAACTTTGCATACCATCTTATTTATGGATGAGGGAGAACCTCATCCAGGAAACTCAGGAACACAGCCAGTGTCTGTCAGTAAAACGAAAGAGGAAAAGGGAAGTGGTGATGGGTCCCGGGCTCTGGGGTCTCAGGATCGATATTTGCTGGCAGGAAAAACACCCAAATTCGTCATGCAATCTCCACCTGCCTCTCCTTAGGTTTGTAGCTCGCTCTAGCAAGATACTATGGAGTGAGATAGGTGGCTGAAATTCATATCCTGGATCTCTCAATCCTTCAACTTCATTCTGTTCCCCAGTGCAAATGGTCTGAATTTCATTGTGCAGTGATTCTGTTCCCTGAGAAGAAAAGATGGGAGAGCGCCTCTATTCTCAGTGGAAGGGGCTGGCTTCGGGCATGGCAGGTGTGAAGGGAGCAGAGGTTCCAGTCGCACTAGGATCACGCTATTTCTCTCTTTGGCCAGAGGCTTTCTCCGGGCATTGGGCCTCCTGGGTGTTGATGAGTGGCTTCTGTGACCTCGTGCCAGCACCTCACACAACGCCTGAGGTCATAGAGGGGCGGTATGAGAGCTCGGCGGCGTCATGG
>NW_025920103.1:908070-938319 GCF_902686445.1 Sciurus carolinensis
TGGTCCTTTACATCCCGGGGATGGTCTGGGGAATCCTGGGAATATCCCACAGGCCCTTGTGACAGAGAGGTATTTGTCAGATCAAGAAGATGAACAGTATTCGAATAAAGATTGGCAAGACATTTGTGCATCTTGTTTATATTTGATGTGACCCTGGAAGAATCCCAGCAGGCATTTCAGGGTGCTGGCTAGTTGTAAGGCAGCAGCCAAGGAGGAGGTGCCTGGCCGTTTCAGTGAGCAGAGAACAACTCTCCTTGCATGTCAAGTCCGTGATGTCCTCCTTGGAACATGCTGACGGAATGATTCACTTCTCTCTTCATGAGCCACCAGAGGACCACTCACCTTCACATGGAACATGGGCATACCATGTTCCATCTGTCTCCTTTCCAGACTTCGTTGCATATGTGGAGAACATGACAGATGGAATCTGATGTGCCCCAAATCAAAGATCACCCAAACCAAGGAGCTGCACTGCATTCTCTACTGAGGTGAGCACTCACAGCACATTTTTGTTTGTAGCTACTAGGCCCCCAGGCAATTTTCCTGGTTCTGCAGGTAATCCGGGTGGTACCAGTCCTGGAGGAGTGTGGTCAGAAGGCAAATCCACCACGTGCTCTCAAGTAGGCCTCGGTCCCAGCTTTTTCCACTGGAATTTGTGGGGGCTAGTAGCCTACATCAGGAGCCAGGTGAGCTGACTGTCAGTAAGCTCTGTGCGGCCAACTGAGCCCAGCGCCATCTAGTGGACCTGGGCGGAATTGCGAGCTGTCAGACTTCATTGGGATACCGATCCTGCCTGGATAAGAGGGAAATTATTGCTCTCGGTTCTCTGTACAACTTAGAGCCAGTTTCCTTGTCGCCTGGGCATCAAGGATACAATCATTTCTTCTTCTTCCAAAACGCAAGACCCTGTCACCAGCTCCTTTCATGTAACCTCTAGCACTCAGAGCCGAGCTGCCACATGTCTTGAATGTTGTTTTAAATCAGCCAGCAGCTAAGTGGTATCTGGTTGCCATGGGAACCGTGAGGCTTGTGTGTTCTGAGCCCGCTAAAATATGACATCAGGTGGAATCTGGGGTTCAGGTGCTATGTCACTGGAGCCATTGGTGAAAGTTCACGATGCTCAAGGCTTTACAAACAATCTGGGAAGTGAAATCAAGTGATTTCTAATTCCGGAGACTTGAAAACCCACGACCTTCACAACCTAGCTGTCCCATGACTGCTCCTTCCCTTTGATTTGAGGAGTAGGCCCATTTGTGCCTCTCATGGCACAGGAGAACTGGTAACCAATTGTTCCATGTTTCTGAGTGGGAAAATTGCATTGAAGTGAAAGAGGGATCAATTATGTGACTTTTGCCACTTATCTCTCTCTACTAAATCTTGAGAGTAATCACTGAAAATCCGAAGAGGAGAAGATAGAAATTGGATGAGGAATGTTTTCTTTTTGCCACCACGTTTTGATTCTGGGACCCAAGATCATATGAGCCATTACCCCATGCCTTTGCCTGTTTATATCTGCCAACAGTGACTGGCTGAAGCAATTTGACTGAGGGAAACAGGCTTGGAAATGGAGGTAAATCTTCAGCTGGTTCACCAATTCTTTTGATTGTGAGCAAAATCCTGCACCTGAACTGCCTTCTCCATTATGCACAGCTCTCTGAGCTTTCATATTTTTCAAATAAAGGTCAAGAGGTAAAGTAGGAAAACAAATATTTTCTAGGAAAATATCAGTTCATTTTGAATGCAATGGCTATGGATTCATGTTTGAATGATCCCAATATCTCCATTTGGAGTCGGCAATTGAGCATCTTCTCAATCCCACATAGTCCATGCTCTGCCCTTTACCTGGCATTCTTGGATCCCTCATATCTATTTCTGATCATGGATCAATCAGCTCCTTCCATTTTCATCCGAAATGAAGATGGGAATAGTCTTTCCTTCAGACAAAGGGCTAAGCTTGGGTTTGACAGGGAAAAAGTTTCCTTGCTCCATTGATGTGAACTGGAGAATTAAGAATTGAATAAACATTGTTTGGCTTGGTCATGATTGATTCGCTGCCTAGTATTTCACAAATTATGTCTGTTGGTGATCAAGTGTTGTAACTCCGAGAAGCCCTTCCAGTGCAGCAGGCCATATAGCACATTTTGTAGAGGGCCAGCCTCTCATGCTGGAGGCCCAGGTTCGAATCCCCAGCACTCTGGGGTTCTGGAAATAACAAACAAATGAAACCTACCTTCCGACATCTCTTTTTCTTTCTTTTCTCCTCTCCTTACAAAAGAATCATTACACTTAACCACCACCAATTTGAATGCAAACAAATTCCATCAGCAACTCTCAGCAGGATACTGGCCTCCAAGAGAGTGGTGCTGCCCAGTCACATGCATAACTACAGAGTATATATTCCATGAAATCACTCTACTCTCCTTAGGACAGAAATCACGGTTCTGCGTATGCAGATGCGTATGCTTATCAGGATCATTCTTCAACACTTTCATCAGCTGTTCTTTGTCCAACACTTTTCAGGAAATTTTAAAAGGTCAAATGCACTTGTAACAGGCTCTTTCCAGGCTTCTAGGACACACTCTCATACTCTCTTTCCATGAACCGGCAGTCGCCACCAGAGACTTTCCACGGGTACCTCAATGTCTCCTGGAACAACAAGATGTGCACACAAAAGACAGCCGCTCTCGTCCCTAAAACTTCTCTCTCACGTTTGCTTTGGAGAGTCTTGCCTGTGATTTCTTAGTGAATAAAGTTAGGGTTCGGGGCAGGATCCACGTTAGACTCTATTGAGAGCATTCAGGAGGATCACGGGGCATTTACAACATACTCAATCAATGTCATTGGAACTTTAGTGTCAAGAAGAAGGGAGCTCTTTCGTAGACTTTTGTTAATATTGATGGACGTCGTCAAGAGAAGCAGTGCAGGGATTAGTGTAGCGTATCCCAGGATCAACTGGCTTTATTTGTAGTTCGTAGGGAAGGTGCAGTATGTTGGGAAGGCCTATGCTTAGGTTTCTCGTGCCAGAAAAAATAGCAATCATGATTCGTATATTCGGCTGTCCCTCGGAAGCAACTCAAAGAGACAGGAATTTCCAAGGGCACTCTTGTTCTCGAATGGGGAATGAAGTTCTGTGTTCATGGTTGCATAGAGAATGAGCGGCCATTAACAACTTCCTGTATTTTAGTGAAGGATGTGGCTGAATATATGTTGTAGAGATTAGGGTTGACTGTGATTGTCGGCGAGTTTCATAGAGTCTCCACTCCGAAGATGTTTTCCAGCATGAAAACCCTTGGAGCTTCTGGCCCCCCAAATACCCTTTCTCTAGACTTTTGAATATTCAGCTTGGAGCCTTTGAACATTTCCACTTTCAGCACGGTCTATTTTGAAACCAGCTGTCCTGCCCTGTGTATCCGTGCTCATCATGCCATCAACAGTCGGTGAATTCATCTCCCAGCTAGTGGTCCTTTACATCCCGGGGATGGTCTGGGGAATCCTGGGAATATCCCACAGGCCCTTGTGACAGAGAGGTATTTGTCAGATCAAGAAGATGAACAGTATTCGAATAAAGATTGGCAAGACATTTGTGCATCTTGTTTATATTTGATGTGACCCTGGAAGAATCCCAGCAGGCATTTCAGGGTGCTGGCTAGTTGTAAGGCAGCAGCCAAGGAGGAGGTGCCTGGCCGTTTCAGTGAGCAGAGAACAACTCTCCTTGCATGTCAAGTCCGTGATGTCCTCCTTGGAACATGCTGACGGAATGATTCACTTCTCTCTTCATGAGCCACCAGAGGACCACTCACCTTCACATGGAACATGGGCATACCATGTTCCATCTGTCTCCTTTCCAGACTTCGTTGCATATGTGGAGAACATGACAGATGGAATCTGATGTGCCCCAAATCAAAGATCACCCAAACCAAGGAGCTGCACTGCATTCTCTACTGAGGTGAGCACTCACAGCACATCTTTATTTGTAGCTACTAGGCCCCTAGGCAATTTTCCTGATTCTGCAGGTAACCCGGGTGGTACCAGTCCTGGAGGAGTGTGGTCAGAAGGCAAATCCACCACGTGCTCTCAAGTAGGCCTCGGTCCCAGCTTTTTCCACTGGAATTTGTGGGGGCTAGTAGCCTACATCAGGAGCCAGGTGAGCTGACTGTCAGTAAGCTCTGTGCGGCCAACTGAGCCCAGCGCCATCTAGTGGACCTGGGCGGAATTGCGAGCTGTCAGACTTCATTGGGATACCGATCCTGCCTGGATAAGAGGGAAATTATTGCTCTCGGTACTCTATACAACTTAGAGCCAGTTTCCTTGTCGCCTGGGCATCAAGGATACAATCATTTCTTCTTCTTCCAAAACGCAAGACCCTGTCACCAGCTCCTTTCATGTAACCTCTAGCACTCAGAGCCGAGCTGCCACATGTCTTGAATGTTGGTTTAAATCGGCCAGCAGCTAAGTGGTATCTGGTTGCCATGGGAACCGTGAGGCTTGTGTGTTCTGAGCCCGCTAAAATATGACATCAGGTGGAATCTGGGGTTCAGGTGCTATGTCACTGGAGCCATTGGTGAAAGTTCACGATGCTCAAGGCTTTACAAACAATCTGGGAAGTGAAATCAAGTGATTTCTAATTCCGGAGACTTGAAAACCCACGACCTTCACAACCTAGCTGTCCCATGACTGCTCCTTCCACTTTGATTTGAGGAGTAGGCCCATTTGTGCCTCTCATGGCACAGGAGAACTGGTAACCAATTGTTCCATGTTTCTGAGTGGGAAAATTGCATTGAAGTGAAAGAGGGATCAATTATGTGACTTTTGCCACTTATCTCTCTCTACTAAATCTTGAGAGTAATCACTGAAAATCCGAAGAGGAGAAGATAGAAATTGGATGAGGAATGTTTTCTTTTTGCCACCACGTTTTGATTCTGGGACCCAAGATCATATGAGCCATTACCCCATGCCTTTGCCTGTTTATATCTGCCAACAGTGACTGGCTGAAACAATTTGACTGAGGGAAACAGGCTTGGAAATGGAGGTAAATCTTCAGCTGGTTCACCAATTCTTTTGATTGTGAGCAAAATCCTGCACCTGAACTGCCTTCTCCATTATGCACAGCTCTCTGAGCTTTCATATTTTTCAAATAAAGGTCAAGAGGTAAAGTAGGAAAACAAATATTTTCTAGGAAAATATCAGTTCATTTTGAATGCAATGGCTATGGATTCATGTTTGAATGATCCCAATATCTCCATTTGGAGTCGGCAATTGAGCATCTTCTCAATCCCACATAGTCCATGCTCTGCCCTTTACCTGGCATTCTTGGATCCCTCATATCTATTTCTGATCATGGATCAATCAGCTCCTTCCATTTTCATCCGAAATGAAGATGGGAATAGTCTTTCCCTCAGACAAAGGGCTAAGCTTGGGTTTGACAGGGAAAAAGTTTCCTTGCTCCATTGATGTGAACAGGAGAATTAAGAATTGAATAAACATTGTTTGGCTTGGTCATGATTGATTCGCTGCCTAGTATTTCACAAATTATGTCTGTTGGTGATCAAGTGTTGTAACTCCGAGAAGCCCTTCCAGTGCAGCAGGCCATATAGCACATTTCGTAGAGGGCCAGCCTCTCATGCTGGAGGCCCAGGTTCGAATCCCCAGCACTCTGGGCTTCTGGAAATAACAAACAAATGAAACCTACCTTCCGACATCTCTTTTTCTTTCTTTTCTCCTCTCCTTACAAAAGACTCATCACTCTTAACCACCACCAATTTGAATGCAAACAAATTCCATCAGCAACTCTCAGCAGGATACTGGCCTCCAAGAGAGTGGTGCTGCCCAGTCACATGCATAACTACAGAGTATATATTCCATGAAATCACTCTACTCTCCTTAGGACAGAAATCACGGTTCTCCCATGCGTATGCTTATCAGGATCATTCTTCAACACTTTCATCAGCTGTTCTTTGTCCAACACTTTTCAGGAAATTTTAAAAGGTCAAATGCACTTGTAACAGGCTCTTTCCAGGCTTCTAGGACACACTCTCATACTCTCTTTCCATGAACCGGCAGTCGCCACCAGAGACTTTCCACGGGTACCTCAATGTCTCCTGGAACAACAAGATGTGCACACAAAAGACAGCCGCTCTCGTCCCTAAAACTTCTCTCTCACGTTTGCTTTGGAGAGTCTTGCCTGTGATTTCTTAGTGAATAAAGTTAGGGTTCGGGGCAGGATCCACGTTAGACTCTATTGAGAGCATTCAGGAGGATCACGGGGCATTTACAACATACTCAATCAATGTCATTGGAACTTTAGTGTCAAGAAGAAGGGAGCTCTTTCGTAGACTTTTGTTAATATTGATGGACGTCGTCAAGAGAAGCAGTGCAGGGATTAGTGTAGCGTATCCCAGGATCAACTGGCTTTATTTGTAGTTCGTAGGGAAGGTGCAGTATGTTGGGAAGGCCTATGCTTAGGTTTCTCGTGCCGGAAAAAATAGCAATCATGATTCGTATATTCGGCTGTCCCTCGGAAGCAACTCAAAGAGACAGGAATTTCCAAGGGCACTCTTGTTCTCGAATGGGGAATGAAGTTCTGTGTTCATGGTTGCATAGAGAATGAGCGGCCATTAACAACTTCCTGTATTTTAGTGAAGGATGTGGCTGAATATATGTTGTAGAGATTAGGGTTGACTGTGATTGTTGGCGAGTTTCATAGAGTCTCCACTCCGAAGATGTTTTCCAGCATGAAAACCCTTGGAGCTTCTGGCCCCCCAAATACCCTTTCTCTAGACTTTTGAATATTCAGCTTGGAGCCTTTGAACATTTCCACTTTCAGCACGGTCTATTTTGAAACCAGCTGTCCTGCCCTGTGTATCCGTGCTCATCATGCCATCAACAGTCGGTGAATTCATCTCCCAGCTAGTGGTCCTATACATCCGGGGATGGTCGGGGAATCCTGGGAATATTCCACAGGCCCTTGTGACAGAGAGGTATTTGTCAGATCAAGAAGATGAACAGTATTCGAATAAAGATTGGCAAGACATTTGTGCATCTTGTTTATATTTGATGTGACCCTGGAAGAATCCCAGCAGGCATTTCAGGGTGCTGGCTAGTTGTAAGGCAGCAGCCAAGGAGGAGGTGCCTGGCCGTTTCAGTGAGCAGAGAACAACTCTCCTTGCATGTCAAGTCCGTGATGTCCTCCTTGGAACATGCTGACGGAATGATTCACTTCTCTCTTCATGAGCCACCAGAGGACCACTCACCTTCACATGGAACATGGGCATACCATGTTCCATCTGTCTCCTTTCCAGACTTCGTTGCATATGTGGAGAACATGACAGATGGAATCTGATGTGCCCCAAATCAAAGATCACCCAAACCAAGGAGCTGCACTGCATTCTCTACTGAGGTGAGCACTCACAGCACATCTTTATTTGTAGCTACTAGGCCCCTAGGCAATTTTCCTGATTCTGCAGGTAACCCGGGTGGTACCAGTCCTGGAGGAGTGTGGTCAGAAGGCAAATCCACCACGTGCTCTCAAGTAGGCCTCGGTCCCAGCTTTTTCCACTGGAATTTGTGGGGGCTAGTAGCCTACATCAGGAGCCAGGTGAGCTGACTGTCAGTAAGCTCTGTGCGGCCAACTGAGCCCAGCGCCATCTAGTGGACCTGGGCGGAATTGCGAGCTGTCAGACTTCATTGGGATACCGATCCTGCCTGGATAAGAGGGAAATTATTGCTCTCGGGACTCTATACAACTTAGAGCCAGTTTCCTTGTCGCCTGGGCATCAAGGATACAATCATTTCTTCTTCTTCCAAAACGCAAGACCCTGTCACCAGCTCCTTTCATGTAACCTCTAGCACTCAGAGCCGAGCTGCCACATGTCTTGAATGTTGTTTAAATCGGCCAGCAGCTAAGTGGTATCTGGTTGCCATGGGAACCGTGAGGCTTGTGTGTTCTGAGCCCGCTAAAATATGACATCAGGTGGAATCTGGGGTTCAGGTGCTATGTCACTGGAGCCATTGGTGAAAGTTCACGATGCTCAAGGCTTTACAAACAATCTGGGAAGTGAAATCAAGTGATTTCTAATTCCGGAGACTTGAAAACCCACGACCTTCACAACCTAGCTGTCCCATGACTGCTCCTTCCCCTTTGATTTGAGGAGTAGGCCCATTTGTGCCTCTCATGGCACAGGAGAACTGGTAACCAATTGTTCCATGTTTCTGAGTGGGAAAATTGCATTGAAGTGAAAGAGGGATCAATTATGTGACTTTTGCCACTTATCTCTCTCTACTAAATCTTGAGAGTAATCACTGAAAATCCGAAGAGGAGAAGATAGAAATTGGATGAGGAATGTTTTCTTTTTGCCACCACGTTTTGATTCTGGGACCCAAGATCATATGAGCCATTACCCCATGCCTTTGCCTGTTTATATCTGCCAACAGTGACTGGCTGAAGCAATTTGACTGAGGGAAACAGCCTTGGAAATGGAGGTAAAACTTCAGCTGGTTCACCAATTCTTGAGATTGTGAGCAAAATCACACACCTGAACTGCCTTCTCCATTATGCACAGCTCTCTGAGCTTTAATATTTTTCAAATAAAGGTCAAGAGGTAAAGTAGAAAATCAAAAAATTTCTATGACAATATCAGTTCATTTTGAATGCAATGGCTATGGATTCATGTTTGAATGATCCCAATATCTCCATTTGGAGTCGGCAATTGAGCATCTTCTCAATCCCACATAGTCCGGACTCTGCCCTTTATCTGGCATTGGATCCCTGATATCTATTTCTAATCACGGATCAATCAGCTCCTTCCATTTTCAACCAAAATGAAGACGGGAATAATCTTTCCCTCAGACAAAGTGCTAAGCTTGGGTTTGACAGGGAAAAATTTTCCAACACCCTCCTGGGTTTTGATGAGCGGCTTCTGTGACCTCCTTCCTGCCACTCACACAGCACCTGAGGTCACAAAGGGGTGGCTTGAGAGCTCGGGGGCGTCATGGTTCCCATGGCAACCGGAGATTCTTCTGATCCTGGCGGCTTCAGACCAAGATTGAAAAAACAGCCTCAGCTGCACGGTCATGGTAATAGGAAGGGAGTCAGGGCCAGGAGCCTGAACTTTCAAGAAATGGTATCCTAACTTGAAGACCCAGTTGAAATGGACCTATGGGTTTTGTGGTGAGTAGGGGAACGGGCCAGGAATGGCTCCAGTTCCAGCAGGACAGGATACCCCCTGCTGAAATCTGACCAAGCTCACTACTCTGCAGGTGTGCCAGGTGGCGCTGTTCTGGTTTGGCTGCAGTGGGCATCATGACAGCGAGGACACCTCGCTCCTGCTGTGGGCAGGGAGCCCCCACAGTGTCTGGGGGACCAGGTAGTGACGGAGTACCACAGGGTGTCACAAGTTCACTCAGCATAGCACCATCCCCACTGGCATCGCCCTCCAAGAAAAGCATCTCGAGGTCTGGGAACACTCGAGATTTGACTGAGCAGGGAAACTCCACTGGGATCCCAGCAGCCACACGGCCTGATGGCCACTGACAGCTCAGACCAGGGGATCATGCGGCGCACCTCCCTGACTTAGGTGGTGCTTGATATGGGAAACATCACAGCCTGCCTTGTCGGTTGCCCCCAATTTCCGAGATAGCCCAAACAGGAGACAGCTGGAACCTGGGGAGTTGGTCTTCCAAGTGCAGGCTTGTGGCTGCTCCGATGGCTCTTGAGGAGTCTTGTGTGTCCTTCAGGCATCATGTTGGAAGGAGCACAGGGGGAGAGCTGCCAGGCAAGGAGAGATGTACATGTGCTTACTCCACCTGCCAGGGGCCAACCACCTTGGCTGCTGCTTTACAACTGGGCTGCACTCAGAATTTGTCCTGTCATGATTTTCTCCAAATGTCTGGCAACTAACCTGCACAGGCCAGAAATATCCAGCCCACCTCTTTTCACCCAAGGGTTCATTCCCTTGACCAGACTGCTACCTCTGTGGCATTATGCCCACTGAGAAATGGCAAACAGTTCTATGATCAGCCCTGGTAAGAAGCAGAGCACAAGCCAATGGAGGAAACAACAATCTGCTCTTGGCATGATGAACACATTTTCAGAGTGCAGAATATGAGTCGGGAGGAGGCATTGCGTTGAAATCGGAATGGCACAGAGCTTCAAGGTTCAATACTCGAAAATGTGGTGTAAGGTCTTTAGAGGGGCATGAGAAGTAGAAGGTGGTTGGTGTTGAAAACCAACTTCAGTGAAGGGACACTAAATATCTGGGCATTGCTTATGTTCTGTGTCCCAATTCCCGGACATTTCTGTAGTTTGAATATACCAGTCAGGTACAGGAGGTACTCAGTGCCAGGTCATTCTGTGGGCAAGCATCATGACTGACATTAATTTTCTTTGCCTATTCCTTCCTTTTCCTGTTGCTTGGAAGGGACAAATGATGATGTACATACTGATTTTTAGATTTTTCAGCACAACACCTCTGAAGAAAGGCTTTCCTTTCACTGCACTCTCTTCTCATTTGATCATCAATGTGAATGACATCACACTGCGATATGCAGCCGAGAAGCATTGCTTTGGAAATCATGAGTTCACCTCAATATCAGACATTTGATGCCTACCCTCCGGTTGCAAAACCAAAGTGAATACCCCAGGGATTAGGCGAATCCTGACTATCAAATGAGAAGACGATACAGAACATGCAGAAGCGTGCTCATCCTTAGGGAGCAGGAAGAGTGTATTCTGAAGCGGTTTCAAATTGGAGCATCCTTAATATATCCTGGACTGGCTATATCCACTGCCAACCCGCCAGGTGCCTAGTGTCCCTACTTTCCCTCTTTCAGTGTGATTTCTCCGCCATAGGGCTTATCGTGTCATTCTTGAGACTGCAAAGCATGAGCCACTGATTTTGAGAAGCATGGTGCACATGAGAACATCGTGACCCGGAAGTCTGATTGGAGAAAGCTTGGGTGTCCAACTGATTCTTTTTCAACTGTGCAAATTGAGTTGAGGAAAAGAGAGGAAAAGATGAGAGGAGGGAGGTTTGGCCTATTGGAAAGTCTTCCCATCTGACGGTCCGCGTAGGGACTCGAACCGGGGTCCTCCTCAGTGCTAGGCGAGTGCACTCTAAGAGGAGCCAATGCTTCAGTATTGGAGGAAGTGCTTTTTATATCCCTTTTGATCTGACTAGTGGTCTGACTCCTTCAAATGGCGGACAACCCAGCCTCAAACCAAGGCACCAAATTCCTTAGAAAACCATCATCTTCCTCTCCACAACAATCCTGCAAGGAACCTTTCCTGTCCATCAAGACACGCAATCAATTGGTGCATCTTGAGGGGAAATGTTGACCCCTATCTATTGGTGGAGGAATAGGTTTGTAGCTGGACACTGAGCAGAGAATGAGGTGCATGAGCCTGGAGGCCAGGTGGGGGGAGGCAGAAGGAGTGGCAGACACCTGTGTGTATCAGAATATGCTCAGGTGGTCAGTATCAAGGGAGACATCGGGGATCATTCACACCTGGATAACTATGCATTCAAGTCACAAACCGCTGACACCTTCCTCCATCCTATTTTTCCTCCTTCCACTTCCTTGGACAATTTCTAACCAGGAGATATCTAGGCACAAGGAAAAACCCAGTGGAGGTGCTGGACTTTGCATACCATCTTATTTATGAATGAGGGAGATCATCATCCAGGAACCTCAGGAACACAGTCAGACCCTGTGAGTAAAATGAAAGAGGAAAAGGGAAGTGCTGATGGTTCCCTGGATCTGGGGTCCCGGGATCGATATTTCCTGGCAGGAAGAAAACTGAAATTCGTCATGCAATCTTCCCCTGCCTCTCCTTAAGTTTGTTGCTCACTCTAGCAAGATACAATGGAGTGAGATAGGTGGCTGAAATTCATAATCTGGTTCTCTCAATCCTTCAAATTCATTCTGTTCCCCCCCGCAAATTGTCTGAATTTCATTGTCCAGTGTTTCTGTTCCCTGAGAAAAAAAGATGGGGGAGTACCTCTATTCTCAGTGGAAGGGGCTGGCTTCAGGCATGGCAGGTGTGAAGGGAGCAGAGGTTCCGGACGCCTTAGGAACACACTATTTCTCTCTTTTGCCAGAGGATTTCTACGGGCATTGGACATCCTGTGTCCAATCCTGTGTGATGAGTGCCTACTGTGACCTCGTGCCTGCACCTCACACAGCACCTGAGTTCACAGTAGGGCAGCAAGTGAGCTCCACGGCCTCATGGTTTCCATGGCAACCGGAGATTCTTCTGATCCTGGCGGCTTCAAACCAAGATTGAAAAAGAATCCCCAGCTGCATGGTGATGGTAAGAGGAAGGGAGCCAGGACCAGGAGCCTGAATTTCAAGAAATGGAATCCTAACCTGAAGACCCAGTTGAAATGGACCTATGGGTTTTGTGGTTAGAAGGGGAGGGGGCCAGGAATGGCTCCAGTTCCAGCAGGACAGGGACCCCCCGCTGAAACCTGACAGCTCCCACTACACTGCAGGTCTGCCAAATGGCGCTGTTCTCCTTTGCCTGCAGTGGGCATCATGACAGCGAGGACACCTCGCTCCTGCTGTGGCCAGGGTGTCCCCACAATATCTGGTGAACCAGGTATTGACGGAAGGCCACAGGGGGTCACAAGTTCACTCAGCATAGCACCGTCCCCATCAGCATCACCCTCCCAGAAAAGCAACTCCAGGTCTGGGCACACCCGTGATTTGGCGGAGCGTGGAAACTCCACTGGGGTCCCATTAGTCACACGGCCTGTTGGCCACTGACAGCTCCGGCCAGGGGTTCATGCGGCACAACTCCCTGACATAGGTGCTACTTGATATGGGAAACATCACAGCCTGCCTTGTCGGTTGCCCCCAATTTCCGAGATAGCCCAAACAGGAGACAGCGGGAACCTGGGGAGTTGGTCTTCCAAGTGCAGGTTTGTGGCTGCTCCGATGGCTCTTGAGGAGTCTGGTGTGTCCTTCAGGCATCATGTTGGAAGGAGCACAGGGGGGAGCTGCCATACAAGGAGAGATGTTCTGTGCACACTCCACCTGCCAGGGCCAACCACCTTGGCTGCTGCTTTACAACTGAGATGCACTCAGAATTTGTCCTGCCATGATTTTTCCAAATATCTGGCAACTAACCTGCAGAGCCAGAAATATCCAGCCCATCTCTTTTCACCCAAGGGTTCATTCCCTTGACGAGGCTTCTGCCTCTGTGGCATTATGCCACTGAGAAATGGCCAACACTTCTATGATCAGCCCTGGTAAGAAGCAGAGCACAAGCCAATGGATGAAACACCAGTCTGCTCTTGGCATGATGAACGCATTTTCAGAGGGCAGAATACGAGTGGAGAGGAGGCATTGCGCTGAAAGAGGAGTGGTAGAGAGCTTCAAGGCTGAACTCTCGAAAAGGAGGTGTAAGGTCTTTAGAGTGGCATGAGAAGTAGAAGGGAGTTGGTGTTGAAAACCTATTTCAGTGAAGGGACACTAAATAACTGTTCATTGCTTGAGGTCTGTGTCCCAATTCCTGGACATTTCTGTAGTTTGAATATATCGCTCATGTACAGGAGGTACTCAGCAGTGCCAGGTCATTCTGTGGGCAAGCCTCATGACTGACCTTAATTCCCGTTGCCTATTCCTGCCTTTTCCTGTTGCATAGAAGGGAAAATTGATGATGTACATTCTGATTTTTAGGGTTTTCAGCACAACACCTTTGAGGAAAGGCTTTCCTTTCAACGCACTCTCTTCTCCATTGATCATCAATGTGAATGACATCACACTGCGATATGCAGCAGAGCAGCATGGCTTTGGAAAGCATGAGTTCACCTCAATATCAGACATGTAGTGTCAACCCTCCAGTTGAATAACCAAAGTGAATACCCCAGGGATTAGGCAAATCCTGACTATCAAAAGAGAAGACGTTACAGAACATGCAGAAGAGTGATCGTCCTTAGGGAGCAGGAAGAGTGTATTCTGAAGCGTTTTCAAATTGGAGCATCCTTATTATTTCCTGGATTGGTTATATCGACTGCCACCCGGTCAGGTTCCTAGTGTCCCTCTTTTCCCACTTTCAGTGTTACTTCTCCCCTATTGGGCCTCTTGTGTCATTCGTGAGCCTTTAAAGCATGAGCCACTGATTTTGAGAAGCATGGTGCACATGAGAACAGGGTCACCTGGTAGTCTTATTGGAGAAGGCTTGCGTGTTCAACTGATTCTTTTTCACCTGTGCAGATTGAGTTGAGGAAAAGGGAGGAAAAGATGAGAGGAGGGAGATTTGGCTGTCTGGAGTGGGACTCGTACTGGGGTCTTCCTGAAAGCTACGCGAGCACTCTCCAGGAGGAGGCAAGGCTTCAGTTTTGGAGGAAGTGCTTTTTCTAACCCTCTTGTTCTGACTAGTGCTCTGACTCCATCAAATGGCGGACAACCCAGCCTCAAACAAAGCCACCAATTCCTTGGAAAACCATCATCTTCCTCTCCACAACAGTAATGCAAGGAACCTTTCCTCTCCATCAAGACAAGCAATCAATTGGTGCATTAAAGGGAAAATGTTGATCCCTATCTATTGGTGTAAAGTAGGTTTGTAGCTGGGCACTGAGCAGAGAATGAGGTGTGTGAGCCTGGAAGCCAGGTGAGGGGAGGCAAAAGGAGTGGCAGGCACCTGTGTGTATCAGAACATGCTCAGGTGGTCAGTATCAAGGGAGACATCGGGGATTCTTCACACCTGGATAACTAGGCATTCGAGTCACAAACCGCTGACACCTTCCTCCCTCCTCTTTTTCCTTCTTCCACTTTCCTTGGACCATTTCTAACCAGGAGATATCTAGGCACAAGGAAAAACCCAGTGGAGGTGCTGGACTTTGCATACCATCTTATTTATGGATGAGGGAGATCATCATCCAGGAACCTCAGGACACAGTCAGACCCTGTGAGTAAAACGAAAGAGGAAGGGGAAGTGCTGATGGTTCCCTGGATCTGGGGTCCCGGGATCGATATTTGCTGGCAGGAAGAAAACCGAAATTTGTCATGCAATCTCCCCCTGCCTCTCCTTAAGTTTGTTGCTCACTCTAGCAAGATACAATGGAGTGCGATAGGTGGCTGAAATTCATAATCTGGATCTCTCAATCCTTCAAATTCATTCTGTTCCCCCCTGCAAATTGTCTGAATTTCATTGTCCAATGTTTCTCTTCCCTGAAAAGAAAATATCGGAGAGCGCCTCTATTCTCAATGGAAGGGGCTGACTTCGGACATTGCAGGTGTGAATGGAGCAGAGGTTCCAGGCGCCCTAGGATCATGCTAATTCTCTCTTTGGCCATAGGCTTTCTGCGGGCATTGGGCCTCCTGGGTGTTGATGATTGGCTTTTGTGACCTCGTGCGTGTACCTCACACAGTGCCTGAGGTCATAGATGGGTGGCATAAGCGCTTGGCTGCCTCATGGTTCCCATGGCAACCGGAGATGCTTCTGATCCTGGCAGATTCAGATCAAGATTGAAAAAGAAGCCCCAGCTGCACGGTGATGGTAAGAGGATTGGAGCCAGGGCCAGGAGCCTGAACCTTTAAGAAATGTTATCCTAACCTGAAGACCCGGTTGAAATGAACCTATGGGTTTTATGGTGAGAAAGGGAGCGGGCCGTGAATGGCTTCAGTTGCAGCAGGACATGGTACCCTCTCTGAAACCTGACTGTGGTGAGCCACCTTGCCACCATGATAAGATGGTGCTGGTTTCCTGAAGGGCTTTCTAGGTAAACAAGCCCATATTTGGTTGAGCTAACTGTTGCAAATGGGAGCACCTATGAACATAGGCCAAGAGGCAGGAGTAGATTGGCTATTGCAAGAGTATAAAAGTGTATGAATTCGGCTCAAGAGGTAGAAGAAGAAAAAGCATGGTTTTATAATATTAAGGTCCTTATTAAACTGCTGAAGGAAGATTCCTGTGTCGTGCTTTCTTGCGGGCGAGGGACACGACAAGTGGTGCTGAAACCCGGGAATCAGATCTTTCAGTGGTCACGGGGTGCACCGGTAAATACCACAGGTAAGTGGGGTCTGTGGACAAAGATTTAATCGACTTTGCATAGTCGATCAACAAAGATTTAATCGACTTTGCATAGTCGATCAACAAAGATTTAATCGACTTTGCATAGTAGATCAACAAAGATTTAATCGACTTTGCATAGTCGATCAACAACGATTTAATCGACTTTGCATAGTCTATCAACAAAGATTTAATCGACCTTGCATAGTCGATCAACAAAGAAAAATATTTTGTTTTCGCTTTCATTCTGCTTGCTCTGAATGCTGCTTTCATTATGGGCAATTCTCCATCTAGTTCATTAGTACAGTCTTTAGATTTTGTGTTGCGCTCCAAAGAGCTCAAGGTCAAACGCAGCACTTTAGAAACATTCCTTGTAAGAATTGATAAGGCAGCCCCATGGTTTGCTGTCTCTGGAAGCTTGACTCCTGCCAGCTGAGATAAGTTGGGAAAAGATTTGGATTTCCTTCAGGAGCAGGGACAATTGGAGAAAGGGGTGATACCGCTATGGAAATTAATAAAAGGATGTATTCTTGATGGTAGATGTCAGGAAGCTATTCATAAAGGACAGGAAGTTCTTGAACAACTACATGAGGAGAAGTCCGAGGATTCTATGAGTACTTCCAGTAAACATAGTGCAGGAGAGCAGGTTTATGGAACTATTCCAAAGAGGAGACTATACCCAGATTTAAAAGCCCTTAGAACACCAGAAGATACAGGGGAGTCAGAATCAGATGGTGATGAGGAAGTAAAAGAGCTAACGCAGCACTTATGGAAGGTGAAGGTAAAAGAAGGGGGAACTAAGAGGCAAAAAGATTTTAGACAAAAGGACTATGAGGAAGAACAGAAGCCAGCTCTAGCCTATGATCCTCCCCCATATGTGGGAGGGGTTCCAGGCACGGGTAGAGCTTTTAACTCTGCAGCTTGGAGGGCTGCCCATGTAGAGTTGGGGTTTGCCTGTCCTGTATTCCAGGACAATGATGGGGGAAGACATCAGGAACCCATAGAATTTAAAACGATAAAGAATATAGCAGAATCTGTCCACACTTATGGTGTGGATGCTGCTTTTACTATTGCCCAAATAGAGGGGCTCAATAGATTCTGCATGACCCCCTCAGAGTGGGCCAGTTTAGTGATAGCTTGTGTTTCCCCAGGTAAATATTTAGACTGGAGAGCCTTCGTGTTAGAGGGGGCCAATGAACAGGCTGCACGTAACCAAGCTATGGGCAAACCTGCCTGGGGTGTGGATATGCTTCTGGGGCAGGGTAGATTTGCCAATCAGCAAACAGGCTTTCCATTAGAGGTTTATGAACAAATTAATGAGATCTGCATTGCTGCCTGGAAAGCACTCCCTAATAAAGGAGAAGTGCGAGGTAACTTAACAAAAATTGTCCAAGGCCCCACAGAAGCTTTTTCAGATTTCGTGGCTAGAATGGTAGATGCAGCAGGAAAGATCTTCGGGGATGCTGATGTAGCTATGCCTTTAATTAAACAATTATTATATGAACAATATACAAGAGAATGCAGAAATGCTATTAATCCATTTAAAAGCAAAGGCATAGAGGCATGGATGAAAGCTTGTAGAGAAATAGGCGGCCCATTAACAAATGCAGGCTTAGCCGCTGCCTTCCTTCAACTTTCTAACAGGACTTCCTCTGGAAATAGGAGGTGTTATTCTTGTGGACAAGAAGGACATTTCATGAGAGAGTGTCCTAATATACATAAGGTAGAAAGGACAAATAACGCTCCTCCAAATCGCCTCCCGGGGGGTATGTCATAGATGTAAGAAAGGAAAACATTGGGCTCATAAATGTAAGTCCATGAAAGATATCCATGGCCGGTTTATTGAAAGGATTGATTCAAAAAATGGCTGGAAGGGCCCCCATCCTCAGGGCCCGCAAATATATGGGGCCACGGAGGAAGTAACCAGGCCAGACGAGTATTGGCCGTCTCTGAGACACCCCAAGAGCCCAGGAGAGCCACTAAGGGTTCCGCAGGAGTTGACCTCTGTTCCACCACCAGACTCATTTTAACACCTAAAATGGGTGTTCAGGTGATTGACACTGATTTTAAAGGATCTTTGCCACAGGACACTGTAGGTTTGCTCATTGGGCGAGCCTCTTCAATCTTACAAGGTCTTCATGTCTTTCCTGGAGTGATTAATCCAGATGCGGTGGGTTCTGTTAAAGTCATGGTGGAAGCTCCAAAAGGCATTGTGTCCATCTCCCCCGGAGATCCGATTGCTTAGCTGCTCTTGCTGCCTAGCCTACATAAACATTTTAAACCTGATGCCATTAATAGAACTAGTGAACAGATTGGGAGCACAGAAGGGAATAGCGCTTATTTAACTCTAGATTTGAACACACACACTTTGGTAACTCTAAACATAGAAGGCAAACCTATCCTGGGGTTAATGGATACAGGGGCAGATCGTAGTATTATCTCTAAAAAGATTGGGCTAGGGGGTGGCCAGTCCAGACTTCTGATCACTCACTCAGAGGGCTTGGATATGCTCAAGCTCCTCAAATTAGTTGTAGATTACTTTCCTGGCGGGACACTGAGGGGCATGCTGGACAGTTTATTCCCTATGTACTTGACCTTCCGTTTTCTTTATGGGGACGGGATATCCTGAGTGATATGGGATATCAGCTCAGTAATATTTACTCTCCAGAGTCTCGTCAACTGATGTTGAAAATGGGATTTAAACCTAGTCTAGGATTAGGAAAAAACTTACAGGGAAGGAAGAGTCCGGTGCCAGCCAGGAAAGATACGGATGGAAAGGGTTTGGGTTTTTCATAGGGGCCACTGAGGCGCAGATACCCATTACCTGGAAAACGGAGGAACCAGTATGGGTGTCTCAGTGGTCTTTATTCTCTGTCAAGCTGGCTGCAGCACATGAATTAGTTCAAGAGCAGTTTGATTTAGGACATATTAGACCTTCCACAACTCCCTGGAATACTCCAATATTTGTTATTAAAAAGAAGTCTGGTAAATGGCGTCTGTTACATGATTTAAGAGCAATTAATGCACAGATGCAGATAATGGGTCCAGTTCAGAGAGGGTTGCCGCTACTTTCCACTATTCCAGATCACTGGAGAGTCATGTGTATAGATATTAAGGATTGTTTCTTTTGTATTCCACTGCATCCTCGAGACTCAGAGCGCTTTGCTTTCACCCTCCCAGCCTGCAATCATGAAAAACCTGATCTCCGATTTGAGTGGATAGTGTTGCCTCAAGGCATGGCTAACAGTCCTACTTTATGTCAGTTGTTTGTTGGTAAGACTCTTGAACCACTCAGGAAGAAATTTACAGGGTTAAAATGTATTCATTACATGGATGACATTTTATTAGCAGCTAAGTCGGAAGAGCTGCTTTCTGAAATCTATTCTGAATTAATTCGGCTTTTAGAACTGCAAGGATTACATATTGCTACAGAAAAGGTTCAAACAGGAAGCATAGTAAACTTTCTTGGAGCAAAAATTTCCTCACAAGGTATTGCTCCCCAGAAAATAACTATTAGGACTGAGGATCTTCACTCATTGAATGATTTCCAAAAACTGCTAGGGGACATAAATTGGATCAGGAGTTATCTGCATATTCCCAATGTTGATTTACTTCTCTTATATGACATCCTTAAGGGTGACCCTGATCTCTCTTCTCCTCGGAAATTAACTCTTGAGGCCAGATTGGCACTCCAGAAGGTTGAAAAGCCTATTCAAAATGCCAGTTTTACTAGATTACAAGAAGATAAGCCTGTGCAGCTTTGTATATTGCCCACGCTCAGGCAGCCAACTGGAGTTTTATGGCAAGAAGGTCCATTGTTGTGGATTCATCCACATGTTTCTCCTGGACGTTCTTTAGAACATTACCCTGATACTGTTGCCTATTTAGCTCTACTTGGCATTCAGCAAAGTATTCAGTTTTTTGGCATTCTTCCTAATTCTATAATTACTCCCTATACAACCAAATTCAGATACTCAGTGCTACTCTGGACAATTGGGCCATCTTGAGATGTTCCTTTCCAGGGGAAATTGAAAATCATTTTCCCTCTCATCCACTCCTTGCATTTGTTAAAGAACATCCGATTATATTTCCTAGAATAACATCTACTGTTCCTTTGTTAAAGGCATCAAATATCTTTACTGATGGTTCTAAGACAGGTATAGGGGCCTATGTTATTGATACTCAGTTCCCCATCCAACATCAGTTTAAACCAGGAAACCCACAATGGGTGGAGCTACAAATTGTTATTAAGGTTTTTGAGAGTTGTCCTTTTCCTTTTAATCAGATATCAGATTCTAATTATGTAATAGGAGCACTAAGGTGTTGGAAACTGTAGGTGCCATCAATCCTAACAACAAAGTTTCATCTTTATTTACTCAGTTACAAAATTTGATTTTGGGCCATTCTGCACCCTTTTTTCCTGTACATATAAGAGCTCATACGGCTCTCCCTGGACCTATTGTTGAAGGAAACACAAGGGCAGATGCCGCTACCCGTACAATTTGTTTTCTTTCTTCTCTTGACAGTGCTCGAGACTTTCATAATAAGTTTCATGTTAACTCCCAAACACTTCGTAAGTGCTTCTCTATTCCTCGAGCAGAAGCGAGACAGATTGTCTTAGATTGTTCTCATTGTGTTCCATTTCATCATCTCCCTTCTTTTGGTGTTAACCCCCGAGGCTTGCAACCTCTTACGATTTGGCAAATGGATGTAACTCATATTGTAGAGTTTGGTTCCCTAAAATATGTTCATGTCTCAGTAGATACTTTCTCTGGAATTATGCATGCCTCTGCTTTGGCAGGAGAAAAAGGCCATCTTGTCATCTCCCATTGCCTAGAGGCTTGGGCCACCTGGGGCCTTCCATGCTCCTTGAAGACAGATAATGGGCCGGCATACACTGGTCAACAATTCACCTCTTTCTGCTCCACTACGGGAGTGCAACTGACTCATGGCTTGCCTTACAACCCCCAAGGTCAGGGAATTGTGGAGAGAGCTCATAGAATGATTAAAGAACTTTTACAAAGACAAAAAGGGGGAATAGGAGCAAGTCATACTCCTAAAGAGCGTTTGTCTCTGGCTCTTTTTACCATTAATTTTTTAACTTTGGATGCAAATGATAATTCTGCGGCTGACAGACATTGTTCGCTGCCTGCCCCCCCTTCCTTAGGGAAAGTGAAGTGGAAGGATGTGCTTTCAGGCCAGTGGTACGGACCTGATCCCATGCTGATATGGGCACGAGGTTCTGTTTGTATTTTTCCACAGGATCAAACGGAACCACTTTGGGTGCCTGAGCGACTCATGCGTAGGATACCTGGGAGCCTGTTAGCATCGACTTCAGCTAAAGGTGTGAAGGAACAGAATGAAGAATCTACTGATCCTGTGGTGTCTGGTCCTGATGATCCAATGGACCAGTCAGAAACCAGTTTCTAAGATAAGGCTCTGGGTGGTTATTCGGGCATGGCCGATACCTATGCCGATCCATGCTGATTCCAATATTTTGCCAACCCTTTTCGCCACCACTTGTGAGATGGAAATGCCATGTCGTGATCCTATGTCTACTGAAACCTCCGTCTTTAATCTTACATCTTTTAATTTGACTGAAGTCTTTTGTTTTTCCCTTTATAGTAGCAGTCAACACTGTGTGCGTCTGCTCCTTAAAAATGTTACCTCCTGGGACAATCCCTTGCGACATAACAGTGTATCCTTAAACATACTGACTGCTGCCCTCATGCAGGTCTCGCAGGGATTGCATTCTGGATCTGGTGTGGGAAATAATAGTTGAGTGGTGAATGTCACCACCCTGGTTACTGTGAGTACCGGTCATTTTCCATGGGCAAGGAAAAATGCGACAAATGCCACACGGTTTCTTGCTTCACCCGCTTGTACCCCTTACAAAAGCTTCCCCCCAATATTTACTCATTGTCAAGACAGAAATTGGGATTATAAAGAGGTGGCTCCGGGATTCTCTATATCTCCATCCCTTAAGAAGTTTTCCTATAATTTCACAAAAAATGGTACCTCTACCGGATCGGGGTGGCCTTTTTATCAGTGGCTGATAGGTAATCGGACCGAAGCCACAGCTGACATCTCTGCTTTAGCCTTATTAAAAGGAGGCAATTTCTCTTTGCATAATGCAACAGGTACTGTCATGGAAGATATACAGAAAGGACATCGACTAGGAAACTTGTTGCATAAGCAGCTATATAATGCTACTCTTCCCCCTGCTCCAGTATGCTTAACTCCCCCCTTTTCTATTTCTTTTATCAAACAGTTCAGAAGTGATTTTAAATTGTTCTAATGACAATATTACCTGCCTGCTTTCAGAGTGTTGGAACGGTAGTGAATCTGTTGCTGTGATTGTAAAGGTACCCACCTTTGTACCTGTCCCAGTGGAGGTCAATCCAGATAATTTTCTGTTGGTGAACCTCTTCAGAGAAAAGAGAGACTTTGGCATTACCGCAGCCATAATAACTGCTATTGCTGTCTCTGCTGCTGCAGCCACTACCACTGCTCTAGCCATGACCAATCAAGTTCAAACAGCACAAACCATTAATCAAGTCATACAGCAAACTGCACAGGTGTTAGAATCCCAGGACCGCGTCAACAGACATATCTTATCTGGGATTTTGGCGGCGAATCAAAGGATCGATTTACTACAAGTACAGTTGGATGAACTTTTCAACATTGCACAAGTTGGATGCATCGGGGATCATAAACACATGTGTATAACTCCAGTAAGATATGAAGAAGCAAAGAATCAAAGCCACTTGATTTCCGCCTTTCTTGCAGGCAACTGGTCCCTAGAAGCTGAGAAGATGATGAATCAACAATTATTGCAGATTGTGATTTTAAATGACACTCGTGTTGAGCCTGTTACTTTGAGTCAGTTCTCTAACTGGCTCACCTCTGCCTTTAGTTATTTTAAAGAATGGGTTGGTGTGGGGATCTTTGGATGTATTTGTTTTGCAGGCATTTGCCTTTGCCTTTGGTTTATTTGCAAGCTAAGAGTGCATCAAGCATGTGAAAAGGTGGTGTTAATTCAAGCTGTGTTAGCCATTGAACAAGGGGTGTCACCTTCTGTGTGGTTGGCTAATCTGGCATGGGAATAAGTGACATTTTTAATATATCTCTGTTAGAGTTAGAATTATCATTTACACTAGGTGTCTGCAGAGTACTGCTGTAATTATTATGTACTTTTCTTTGAGGACTGTGAATTTACATCCTAGGGATTTCTTGTACTAATTAAAGCTTCAATTACCTTGTAACTTCCACCTTTAATCTTGAGCTATAACAATAATGTTGGAGGAGAGAACTGTTACTGTATGCCTTGTGTTCATTATGGTGCCCCTGTATTGTGCAGCGTTGGCAAGAAGAGTAATGTGTTTTCCTACCTCAGGCCTTTGCAGTTGCGTAAGCTGGATAAGCTCCCCCTAGTATGGTTTTCCATACCGCTAGGTCTTCAAGGACACAGGATGCGAGGCAAAGCACTGCACTTGAGAGTTTTATTTTTAAACCTCAAGGAAGGCATGCCCTATTGCATGTGGGTTTGATGTCCACGTCCCACCCTACAAAAAAAGGCATCGGCTTAGGTGATATTAGGCCTGGAGAAGGTGCCACTCTGGGACTGACGTTCACTATTTGCCACTTTTGCACAGTAGGATAGGGCCTCTACCTTCACCTGTGTTCATAAAATAAAGAAGGGGGAGCTGTGGCGAGCCGCCTTGCCACCATGATAAGATGGTGCTGGTTTCCTGAAGTGTTTTCTAGGTAAACAAGCCCATATTTGGTTGAGCTAACTGTTGCAAATGGGAGCACCTATGAACATAGGCCAAGTGGCAGGAGTAGATTGGCTATTGCAAGAGTATAAAAGTGTATGAATTCGGCTCAAGAGGTAGAAGAAGAAAAACCACAGTTTTATAATATTAAGGTCTTATTAAACTGCTGAAGGAAGATTCCTGTGTCGTGCTTTCTTGCGGGCGAGGGACACGACACCTGACAGCTCGCACAACACTACAGATTTACCAGGTGGCGCTGTTCTTGTTTGGCTCCAGTGAGCATCATGACAGCGAGGACAGCTCGCTCCTGCTGTGGGCAGGGAGCCCCCACGGTGTCTGTGGGACCAGGTAGTGATGGAGGGCCACAGGGGGTCACGAGTTCACTCAGCATAGCACCGTCCCCATCGGCATCACCCTCCGAGAAAAGCAACTCCAGGTCTGCGTCTTACACAAATAACAACCGTGATTTGGCCGAGCAGGGAAATTCCATGGGTGTCCCAGCAACCACACGGACTGTTGGACACTGAAAGCTCAGGCCAGGGGATCATTAGGCGCAACTCCCTGACATAGGTGCTCCTTGATATAGGAAACATCACAGCCTGCCTTGTCTGTTGCCCCCAATTACCGAGATAACCCAAACTGGGGACAGCTGAAACCTGGGGAGTTGGTCTTCCACGTGCAGGTGTGTGACTGCTCCCATGGATCATGAGGAGAGCGGGGAGTCCTTCAGGCATCATGTTGGAAGGAGCAGAGGGGAGAGCTGCCAGGTAAGGGGAGATGATCTGTGCTTACTACACGTGACAGGGACAACCACCTTGGCTGCTGCTTTACAACTGGGCTGCATTCAGAATTTGTCCTGCCATGATTTTTCCAAATGTCTGGAAACTAGCCTGTAGGGCCAGAAATATCCAGCCCATCTCTGTTCACCCAAGGATTCATTCCCTTGACCAGACTGCTGCCTCTGGGGCATTATGCCACTGAGAAATGGCCAACACTTCTATGATCAGCCCTGGTAAGAAGCAGAACACAGCCAATGGATGAAGCAACAGTCTGCTCTTGGCATAATGAACTCATTTTCAGAGGGCAGAATACGAGTGATGAGGTGGCATTGCGCTGAAAGAGGAATGGCACAGAGCATCAAGGCTGAATACTCGTAAAGGAGGTGTAAGGACTTTAGAGGGGCATGAGAAGTAGAAGGGAGTTGGTGTTGAAAACCACTTCAGTGAAGAAACACTAAATAACTGGGCATGACTTAAGGTCTGTGTCCCAATTCCCGGACATTTCTGTAGTTTGAATATAAAGCTCAGGTACAGGAGGTCCTCAGTGCCAGATCATTCTGTTGGCAAGCATCATGACTGAACTTAATTCCCTTTGCCTATTCCTGCATTTCCCTGTTGCTTGGAAGGGACAATTGATGATGTACATACTGATATTTAGTTTCTTCAGCACAACAACTCTGAGGAAAGGCTTTCCTTTCCACCCACTCTCTTCTCCTTTGATCATCAATGTGAATGATATCACACTGTGATATGCAGCAGAGAAGCATCGCTTCGGAAATCATGAGTTCACCGCAATATCAGACATTTAGAGCCAACACTCCGGTTGAAAAAACAGAGTGAATACCCAGGTATTAGGCAAATCCTGACTATCAAAAGAGAAAAAATTACACAACATTCCAAAGTGTGATCGTCCTTAGGGAGCAAGAAGAGTGTATTCTGAAGCATTTTCAAATTGAAGCATCCTTATTATTTCCTGGACTGGCTATATCCACTGCCACCCCGCCAGGGGCCTTGTGTCCCTGTTTTCCCACTTTCAGAGTGAGTTCTCTCCTATAGGGCTGCTCATGTCATTCGTGAGCCTGCAAAGCATGAGGCACTGATTTTGAGAAGCATGGTGCACATGAGAACACCGTGATCTGAAAGTCTAATTGGAGAAAGCTTGCGAGTCCAACTGATTGTTTTTCAACTGTGCAGATTGAGTTGAGGAAAAGAGAGGAAAAGATGAGAGGAGGGAGGTTTGGCCTATTGGAAAGTCTTCCCATCTGAATGGTCCAAGTAGTGACTCGAACCGGGGTCCTCCTCAGTGCTAGGGGAATGCACTCCAAGAGGAGCCAACGATTCAGTATTGGAGGAAGTGCTTTTTCTATCCCTCTTGATCTGACTAGTGGTCTGACTCCTTCAAATGGTGGACAACCCAGCCACAAACAAAGTCACCAAATTCCTTGGAAAACCATCATCTTCCTCTCCACATCAATCCTGCAAGGAACCTTTCCTGTGCATCAAGACACGCAATCAATTGGTGCATCTTGAGGGGAAGTTTTGACCCCTATCTATTGGTGGAGGAATAGGTTTGTAGCTGGACACTGAGCAGAGAATGAGGTGCATGAGCCTGGAGGCCAGGTGGGGGGAGGCAGAAGGAGTGACAGGCACATGTGTGTATCAGAATATGCTCAGGTGGTCAGTATCAAGGGAGACATCGGGGATCATTCACACCTGGATAACTATGCATTCAAGTCACAAACCACTGACACCTTCCTCCGTCCTCTTTTTCCTCCTTCCACTTCCTTGGACAATTTCTAACCAGGAGATACCTAGGCACAAGGAAAATCCCAGTGGAGGTGCTGAACTCTGCATAACATCTTATTTATGGATGAGGGAGAACATCATCCAGGAATCTCAGGAACACAGTCAGTAAAACGAAAGAGGAAAAGGAAAGTGCTGATGGGTCCCAGGCTCTGGGGTCTCAGGATTGATATTTGCTGGCAGGAATAACACCCAAATTCTTCATGCAATCTCCACCTGCCTCTCCTTACTTTTGAAGCTCGCTCTAGCAAGATACGATGGAGTGAGATAGGTGGCTGAAATTCATATCCTGGATCTCTCAATTCTTCAACTTCATTGTGTTCCCCAGTGCAAATGGTCTGAATTTCGTTGTGCAGTGTTTCTTTTCCCTGAGAAGAAAAGATGGGAGAGTGCCTCTATTCTCAGTGTATGTGGCTGGATTCGGGCATGGCAGGTGTGAAGGGAGCAGAATTTCCAGTCGCGCTAGGATCACGCTATTTCTCTCTTTCACCAGAGGGTTTCTCAGTGCATTGGGCCTCCTGGGTGTTGATGAGTGCCTACTGTGACCTCGTGCCTGCAACTCACACAGCGCCTGAGGTCACAAAGGGGCGGCATGAGAGCTCGGCGTTGTCATGGTTTCCATGGCAACCGGAGATGCTTCTGATCCTGGCGGCTTCAGAGCAAGATTGAAAAAAAAGCCCCAGCTGCACGGTGATGGTAAGAGGAAGGGAGCCAGGGCCAGGAGCCTGAACTATCAAGAAATGGTATCCTAACCTGAAGACCCAGTTGAAATGGACCTATGGGTTTGTGGTGAGAAGGGGAGCAGCCGGGGAAAGTCTCCAGCTCCAGCAGGCCTGGGTACCCCCGACCGAAACCTGACAGCTCGCACTACACTGCAGGTCTGCCAGGTGGCACTGTTCTGGTTTGCCTGCAGTGGGCATCATCATTGCAAGGACATCTCGCTCCTGCTGTGGGCAGGGAGACCCTACGGTGTCTGGGGATCCAGGTAGTGAGGAAGGGCCACAGGGGTTCACAAGATCACTCAGCATAGCACCATACCCATCGGCATCACCCTCCGAGAAAAGCAACTCCAGGTCTGCACACACCCGTGATTTGGCTGAGCAGGGAAACTCGCCTGGCTTCCAGCAGCCACACGGCCTGTTGGCCACTGCAAGCTCAGTCCAGGGGATCATGCGACGTAACTCCCTGACTTAGGTGCTCTTTGATATGGGAAACATCACAGCCTGCCTAGTCTGTTGCCCCAATTTCCGAGATAGCCCAAACAGGAGACATCTGGAACCTGGGGAGTTGGTCTTCCAAGTGAAGGTTTGTGGCTGCTCCCATGGATCATGAGGAATCCGGGGAGTCCTACAGGCTTCATGTTGGAAGGAGCACAGGGGAGAGCTGCCAGGCAAGGAGACATGATCTGTGCTTACTCCACCTTCCAGGTCAACAACCTTGGCTGATGCTTTACAACTGGGCGGCCCTCAGAATTTGTCCTGCCATGGTTTTTCCAAATGTCTGACAACTAACTTGCAGGGCCAGAAATTTCCAGCATATCTCTGTTCACCTAAGGGTTCATTCCCTTTACCAGACTCTTGCCTCAGTGGCATTATGCCAACTGAGAAATGGCCAACAGTTCTATGATCAGCCCTGGTAAGAAGCAGAACACAAGCCAATGGATGAAACAACAGTCTAGTCTTGGCATGATGAACTCATTTTCAGAGGGCAGAATACCAGTGGTGAGGAGGCATTGCGCTGAAAGAGGAATTGCACAGAGCTTCAAGACTGAATACTCGAAAAGGCGGTGTAAGGACTTTAGAGGGGCATGAGAAGTAGAAGGGAGTTGGTGTTGAAAACCAACTTCAGTGAAGGGACACAAAATAACTGGGCATTGCTTCAGGACTGTGTCCCAATTCCCGGACATTTCTGTAGTTTGAATATACAGCTCACGTACAGGACTTACTCAGTGCCAGGTAATTTTGTGGGCAAGCAAAATGACTGACCCTAATTCCCTTTGCCGATTCCTGCCTTTTCCTGTTGCTTGGAAGGACAACTGATGATGTACATACTGATTTTTATTTTTTTCAGCACAACTCCACTGAGGAAAGGCTTTCCTTTCACCGCACTCTCTTCTCATTTGATTATCAATGTGAATGACATCACACTGCGATATGCAGCAGAGAAGCATGGCTTTGGAAATCATGAGTTCACCTCAATATCAGACATTTGATGCCAACCCTCCAGTTGCAAAACCAAAGTGAATACCCAGGGATTAGTCGAATCCTGACTATCAAATGAGTAGACGTTACAGAACATGCAGAATTGTGATAGTCCTTAGGGAGCAAGAAGAGTGTATTCTGAAGCAGTTTCAAATTGGACCATCCTTATTATTTCCTGGACTGGCTATATCCACTGCCAAGCCGCCAGGTGCCTTGCGTCTGTGCTTTCCCACATTCAGTGTTACTTCTCCCCTATAGGGCCTCTTGTGTCATTCGTGAGCCTGCAAACCATGAGCCACTGATTTTGGGATTCATCGTGCACATGAGAACACGGTCACCTGGAATTCTGATTAGAGAAAGCTTGCCTGTCCAACTGGTTCTTTTTCAACTGTGCAGATAGAGTTGAGGAAAAGAAAGGAAAATTTGAGAGAAAGGAGGTTTAGGCTAGTGGAAAGTCTTCCCGTCTAACCGTCCGGGGAGGGACTGGAACCGGTGTCAGCCTGAGTGCTAGGCGAGCCTCTCCAAGAGGAGCCAATGCTTCAGTGTTGCAGGAAGTGCTTTTTCTCACCCTCTTGATCTGACTAGTGGTCTGACTCCTTCAAATGGCGGACAACCCAGCCTCAAACCAAGGCACGAAATTCCTTAGAAAACCATCATCTTCCTCTCCACAACAATCCTGCAAGGAACCTTTCCTGTCCATCAAGACACGCAATCAATTGGTGCATCGTGAGGGGAAATGTTCATCCCTATCTCTTGGTGGAGGAATAGGTTTGTAGCTGGACTCTGAGCAGAGAAGGAGTTGACTGAGCCTTGAGTCCAAGTGGGGAGAGGCAGAAGGAGTGGCAGGCACCTGTGTGTATCAGAATATGTTCAGGTGGTCAGTATCAAGGGAGACATCGGGGATCATTCACACCTGGATAACTAGGCATTCCAGTCACAAACCGCTGACACCTTCCTCCCTCCTCTTTTACTTATTCCACTTTCCATGGAAAATTTCTAATCAGGAGATATCTAGGCTCAAGGAAAAACCCAGTGGAGGTGCTGGACTTTGCATACCATCTTATTTATGGATGAGAGAGAACATCATCCATGAACCTCAGGAACACAGCCAGAGCCTGTGAGTAAAATGAAAGAGGAAAAGGTAAGTGATGATGGATCCCAGGCTATGGGGTCCCAGGATCAATATTTGCTGGGTGGATGAAAACCCAAATTCATCATGCAATCTCCACCTGCCTCTCCTTAGGTTTGTAGCTCACTCTAGCTAGATACAATGGAGTGAGATAGGAGGCAGAAATTCATATCCTGGATCTCTCAATCCTTCAACTTCATTCTGTTCCACCCTGCAAATGGTCTGAATTTTGTTGTCCAGTGTTTCTGTTCCATGAGAAGAAAAGATGGGAGAGCTCTTCTATTCTCAGAGGAAGGGACTGGAATCAGGGATAGCAGGTGTGAAGGGAGCAGTGGTTCCAGGCGCCCTAGGATCATGCTATTTCTCTCTTTGGCCAGAGGATTTCTCCGGGCATTGGGCCTCCTGGGAGTTGATGAGTGGCTTCTGTGACCTCGTGCCTACACCTCACAATCGCCTGAGTTCACAGAGGGGCGACATGAGAGCTGTGTGGCCTCATGGTTCTCATGGCAAACGGAGATGCTTCTGATTCTGGCGGATTCATCCCAAGATT